>NC_046168.1:64724468-64889468 GCF_011064425.1 Rattus rattus
GTTACCACCAAAGTCTAGGGCAATGTTCCTAGTCTGGGCTGCCACCCAGGTACACATTAATGTCTGAGGGCTGTGCAGAACTGGCCCCACCCCTCACATGGGCATCATGGGAGAGCTAGCCCTAGGGGCAGAAGAGCAGAAGAGCTTATCCCTACTCCTAGCCAGCTGGAGTACTCAACTCAGGGGAGCAGCCACACACACTGGGAGTTGAGGGTGAGCTGGCCCCAAGGACAGTGAGCATAGGAGAGCTGGTCCCATACTCATCTCCTGTGCAGGGACAAGGGAGAGATACCACTGGTGCCAGGAGAAAGAACTGGCCGTGAAGTTATGAAAACAGGAGAGCTGGCCCTTCCCCTCACCACCTTCAGCACTTGAGAGGGCAGGATACATCTCACCTGGGCAGCAGAGCAGTGCTGACCCTGGTAGCAAGATCATAGGCAATCTGGCCCTGAGGGCATGAGCCTGGGAGAGCTGCCGCTGCCACCTATCTGCTGTGCAGGGACACGGGCAAAAGAGAGATGAACCCCACACACAGTCTCACCCCTTACCACCTACAGCAGGCAGGTCAGCTGGCCCAGAGATCATCACAGTGGGAGATCTGGTCCTGTGCCTCACCTGCTGCAGCTCTCCAGAGAGTGGGTCCTGCACCTCACCTGAGCAGCACAGTAGAGCTAGTGCTGGATAGGGCAGGAGGGTTGTGGGTGAGCTGTACCCAAGAGTGTGAGTGCCGGAGAGCTGGCCCTGCCCCTCACCTGCTGCAGCACTTAGGAGAGGAGAAAGTGCTGCACCTTGCTGGTCCTGGATATGGGGGTTGCAGGTTAGCCTGTACTGAAGGCATGAGTATGAGAGAGTCAGCTTTGCCTCTTGTCTACTAGGAGGCGGCACAGAGGAGGGAGAGAAGATGCCCTTTTCCAATCTTTCATTCCTTGCCATCTATGGGAGACAGGAGAGCTGGCCCGGGGTCATGAGAATGGGAGAACTGGCCATACCCCCTCACCAGCTGCCATACTTGGGAGAACAGTCCCTGCACCTCACCTGGGCAGCACGGTAGAGCTGGCCCTGGTTGTAAATTGTGAGTGAGCCTGCCCGGCCTAGTACCAAGCCAATGAGTCGTGGAAATAAACATTTCAATCAAAGAAGTGTGTACAAAAAGGTATACTGTGGGACACACTGTGACACACTACAGCTTCCACAGTGAGAGTCTTCTCTCTCTTGTATCTCAGGTTGCCAGGGTGGAGGGTGGTTATGAGAAGAGGAGGAGATGAGTGGGATTGAGGTGCATGATGAGAAATTCACAAAGAACCAATAAAAAGTCTTTCCAAAAACTTTTAAAACTGTGAAAAACATAATGTCTAGTTTTACATAATGTATTACATAAGTATCTTGCACGACAAAAACAATTACAAAGTATCAGCTGAAAGTAACTCGCATTTTTAATATTATTATTAATTTAACTTATCTTTGGGGATGCTTTGCCCGCATGGTTGTGTATCTGTGTACCATGTGTGGTATGTGTGCCGGGTGCCTGAGGAGGCCAGAAGAGGGTGTTTGATCCCTGAAACTGGAGACACGGTGAGCAGTGAGCTACTATGTGGGTGCTCGGCTTTGAACCCAGATCTCTGAGACAGCAGTCAGTGCTCTTATCTACTAAGTCATCTTCCAGCCCCACCAGCACAAACACCTTCTGCCCCCATTCCCATATCTGTTCAGCCAACCCCTCTCTACCCCTTGTTGTACATTCAATAGTTTCTTCAAATATATTAGTCATTTTAAAAAATTGTTTGCCCGCATGGTCTTGGTATGAACTTGTTCAATGAATATTAACTTCGGTGATTTTATTTTTCAGAGGGACTTAACATAAATTCATTATTTTGGCTGATTTCTTCCTCTTGAGCTATCTTTATTTTTAAGTGACAAAGGATAATGTTATATGTATAAAGTATAACATAAGTTATTGATAAATGTATTCCCCGTAGAAAAATTTAAAATTAGGTATGGTGTAACCACTTTTGAGCCCAGCCTGCTCTATGCAGTGAGTTCTAGACCAGCCCCACAGAGCTGCACGGTGTGATCGTGTCTCAAAACAGCCATGACAAAATGGTCCATTTTTTTTTTCTTCAACAATGTCTGGTTATTTATTCTACAACCTCCCATATGTGGATTTATGAGGAAACATTTTGTTTCTAAACTCAAGAGGGAATCAAATTTCTCCCGACTGACTCCCCACGCCTACCTCTTTCCATGCCCTGGATAAGAAGCAGATTTTCCACAAGCTTGCTTAGAGAAAGTGGGCAGCTCGCGTCTCTCCTCACAGCCAGGGCAGCATGCCAAGCTAGGCGCTCATTCATTCGCGTCTCTTCAGTCCAAGCTGCTCTGTGTCATAGGCCCTGATGACCCCTGGACATCCTCTGTGGGTTTTGGTTTCTCTTGGCTACACTTTTGATTTTTCATTTTCCTCTGTTCCTTAGTGATTCCTGTCTTTTGGGCTCATTTCCATAGCTCTAAGACGATCCACCTCTACATGTAGCAAGACTGTCACCTTGCTGGAAGGCCAAGTTTCTTCTTGAGAAGGCTGTGTGTATGTACTTTCCTGGGACAGCTGATGTGTTTGGTCTGGTTTATGTCAGGAATGGCAGCGTCTACTTTCCTCGGCAGCATTCCCTTGAATTCTCCTTCACCTCGTGCACCTTCAGCATGTGCAAAAGGAAACTGCTACAAAACCTGGAGTCTTCAATTCAGCCATGGTGAAATTTATCATTGAGGTATATAAGTAGACATATTAGGAAGGCTAGCTATGAACCAGTGGGATAGCCCAGCCTACTATGCAGCCTTGATGACCTGAGTTCAACCCCCAAGGTCCTATGGTAGAAGGAAAGAGCCAACTCCCGCATATGTGACAGATATATACAAAGTGTGGTACATGTATGCCCAAACTCTCATATAGAACACACACACACACACACACACACACACACACACACACACAAAAGAATTTTCAAAGAAATGTACTATTCTTCGAAATGGGCACCATGTAAGACTCACTTCTAATGGCACGTCAATGCCCATAGATTAAAGTATCTCTCGGGGCTGGAGAGATGACTCAGTGGTTAAGAGCACTGACTGCCCTTCCAGAGGTCCTGAGTTCAATTCCCAGCAACCACATGGTGGCTCACAACCATCTGTAAAGGGATCTGATGCCCTCTTCTGTACCCACATATATGAAATAAATAAGTAAATTTAAAAAAAAAAGTATCTCTCAACCTTCAGGAGAGAAAAATGCTGTTTACAGGAGATGGTGATGGACACTGAGAGACTGAGGTGCATAGAATAAGAAACTTGCAGAGGGGCTGGAGAGATGGCTCAGCGGTTAAGAGCACTGACTGCTCTTCCAGAGGTCCTGAGTTCAATTCCTAGCAACCACATGGTGGTTCAAAAACCATCTCTAATGGGATCCAATGCCCTCTTCTGGTGTGTCTAAAAATAGCTACAGTGTGCCCATATAAACAAAATAAACCTTTTTTTTTTTAAAGAGACTTGCAGAATGCCCAGTCCTATCTATACCACACTCCTCCCTCCGAAGGCTCAGGGATCATTTCAAGGAGGACGGGAGTGGAAAGATCCTAAGAACTAGAGGCTGCAGTGACTCCAAGGAAAGACTGTCTTCTGAACACAGCAGGACAGCTGCACATAGGAACTCACAGTGGCTGTGACAACATCACAAGACCTGTATAAACCTGAAGAAACCCAGCCGGGAGAGGGCATTCGGGCACGGAGCTCCACTTGTAACCATGGAGATTCTCACAATACTTAGCTGCTGGGAGAAGATGGTATATCAACTGTGCTCCAGAGGAAAGCCATACATCAAAATATATATATATATTTGGGGAGCACAAATTGGCCTTGATGGGAGAACAAAAGACACCAGTTCGATGGAAGGGAAGGTGGGGTGAACCTGGAAAGAGTTGGGGGGAAGCAACATACTGAAAGCACATATGAAACTCTCAAAGAACCAACTTTGAAAAGAACCTGTTCTTTAGAACATTTCAGAGAGCCATAAACAATTGATTTGTTGGGCTAAAAGGTCTGACATGTGAATGGCAGCTTCACCCTTTGTGGTTTGCTGGCTTAGGGGTTTGTTGTTGATTGGTTTTAGTTTCTTAAGACGAGACCTTTCTATTTTATTCCTCTCTTGCCTTAGAAGTCGCTGATGAGCAGGCAGGCCTCAGACTTTCACCGGTCTCCCAAGAGCTTGCCTTGCAGGCACAAACACAACATCTAGCTCTACACCTTATTATTAATGCTGATTCCCAGTGCTCAATCATTACCTTCTCATTGTAAAGTTAGGCTTCCAGGTATGTCTAATTAATCGGAAGTGTGTGACTGTGTGTAGGTGAGTGTGTGGACATGTGGATGTGCGTGTGTGTGTGTATGTATATATGAGTTGTGTGAGAGTGTATGTAAGAGAGAATGTGTATGTGTGTGTGTGAGAGAGAGTGTATGTAAGAGAGAATGTATACATCTGTATGTATATATGAGTGTATGTGTGTGAGTATTGTGTGTGTGAGTGTATGTAAGAGAGAATGTGTATGTGTGTATGTATATATGAGTGTATGTGTATGAGTATGTGTGTGTGTGTGAGTGTGTGTGAGTATGTGTGTGTGTGAGTGTGTGAGTATATGTGTGTGTGTATAGGTGAGTGTGTGGATGTGTGGATGAGTGTGTGAGTGTGTATGTAAGAGAGAATGTGTACACGTGTATGTATATATGAGTGTATGTGTGTGAGTATGTGTGTGTGAGTGTGTATGTAAGAGAGAATGTGTGTGTATGTGTGTGTGAGTGTGAGTATGTGTGTGTGTGAGTGTGTGAGTGTGTGTGTGTGACTATGTATATATGAGTGCACGTGTGAGTAGCTTTCTACTGCTACGATAAAAAGTATTCTGACCAAAATCAACTCAGGGAGGTAAGCGTTTATTTGACTTACACTTCCACGTCACCATCCAATACTGATACAAATCAGGGCAGAGAACTGAAGGCAGGGACTGATGCAGTCTCTGGAGAAGCTGTTTGCAGGCATGCTCGGCCTACTACAACCCATGATGCCTACACAGGTGCTTTCCAAAGTGGGCTGGTCCCTCTCCGATCAATCACTAAACAAGAAAATGTTCTCTACACTTGCCTACAGGCCGATGGGGGCATTTTCTAATGGAGTCTCCCTCCTCTCACATGACCCTAGCTTATGTCAGGTTGAAGAAAAATAATGTTGGCCAGCACGACAGCCCTTCTTTAAATTATTCAAATAGTCATTGCAATACTTTTGTGGCACTGTTGACTTGTAAGAGTAGAATTACAAGAACTTGATATAGAAAATAGTGTTTGTTTCTTAGTCAGGGTTTCTATTCCTGTACAAAACATGAGGACCAAGAAGCAAGTTGGGAAGGAGGGTTTATTCAGCTTACACTTCCATGTTGCTGTTCATCACCAAAGGAAGTCAGGACTGGAACTCACACAGGTCAGGAAGCAGGAGCTGATGCAGAGGCCATGGAGGGATGTTACTGACTGGCTTGCTTCCCCTGGCTTGCTCAGCTTGCTTTCTTACAGAACCCAGGACCACCAGCCCAGGGATGGCACCACCCACAATGGCCTGGTCCTCCCCATTGATCACTAATTGAGAAAATGCCTTACAGCTGGATCTCATGGAGGCATTTCCTCAAGGGAGGCTCCTATCTCTATGATAGCTCCAGCTTGTGTCAAGTTGACACACAAAACCAGCCAGTACAATTTGTGTGCTCAATGGTGAAAACTATGCCTAAGAGGTTAAACCGATTTTATTCCAGCCCACAGAGTCTTACCAGCTCCCAGCTTTGCCCCCTTTCTTACCCTCATTTCTTCCTACTTTCCCTCTACACCCTCTCCAGCCACCCAAACCTTTCATCCTTTCCTAGAAAACCCCAGAAACGCTCTCCACAGCCCCCCTCCAACTCCAGCTCTCTGCTCCAACTCAGCCATGGTGACTTCTCCACCTCCCTCAAGTCTTCTCAGTGAAGGGTTCTCTGGCCACCCTACTTAAGTATCTGCACACCATCCTAATGTGTCCCATCCCCCCACCTGATACCTCTTGTCCCCCGTAGCTTGTCACTAAGGTCACTACCACATCACCCTGGAAAGCCACACGGCCCTCACTTGTTACGTTTATATAACTTACTAAGTTAACTATTTATTTGAGGGATACAGACCGCTGCCCCCATCCTCACTCAGGAGCCTCTACCATTTACTGATGCCAGTGCTGTCACTGGTGTTCAGAAATAAATGATCTCCAAGGCAGCGAACAGCGATGGTCAGGAGGGAGGGGAAACCAGTAGCATTTCCCACCCTTTCCTTCTCAGTCACTCTTGTGCTGCCTTTTATGATCAACTTTTCAAGCAGCGTAAAAATATTTTAAAAAAAAAAATCCAAAAACTAAAACATCATTTTCAAGTTTCAGTGCCCAGCACATTTAGATATGGTGGTTTGAATAAAAAATGGTCCTTATAGGCTCATATATTTGAGTGCTTGGTGACCAGGGAGTGGCACTATTTGAGAAGGATTAGGAAGTGTAGCCCTAATGGAGAAAGTGTGTCACTAGAGGGCTTTGGAAATATGTGTGGACAGGGATGTTGCTTGGGGAGCAAAACCCACACTGGCCAGCCACTGAGGTAGGTACCTAAAGGTTACAAACCTTGGGAACTGGTACTGCCTGAGAATCAATCACTTCAGGCCTCAGCAGCTACAATGACCTACGTGAGCCCCGGAGTTTCAAATCCATTTCTACTGTCCTGTAGATTTATATGTTTTGAAGAAACCACCAAAGAAAAAAATTATGAAGAGTTCCAGTATTTTTAATAAAGTATTTGAAATACTCCTGGGCACCTAGACAGTACAGAGTTACTCAACCCTGTAAACATATTTCTAATAGACAAAAGCAGAAGAAAATAGCTGTCTTAGGATGCTGGCGAGCAAGTCACACATGATTTTGGAAGTCATCTCATGTTGACCTCTGGCCTACATAACACATGGGAGATAGGGTAGGATGAAGGGAAGGAGATTGAGAGAAAAGTCAAAAAGTAGCATGTTTGTCCCAGACATTACAAGGGCACTCTATGTGTGGATCATTTCAAAATGGCGGCAAACACACAAGAAGACTTCTGTGGTGACTTCTCCACCCAGAGATGACTAGACATGTTCAAACTTGCAGCACAGATGGATTTAATGAGGACACTAGAAAAACCAGTCTCCCATTCCAATCATTCCTTTAATTTGAAAGACTGCTTTTCAAAGTGATGTCCCCAGATCATCACCACGACATTACCTGGGAACTCATTAGAAATGCAGATTGTCCAGCTGTCCCCAACCCCTGAATCAGGAACTCCGGGACTGTAGCCCAACAATCTGGGCTTAAAAGATCCTCTGGGTAATTTTTGAGCAAGCCAATGTTGCAGCCTCTGACTTGGCACATCCATTTCAAAACAGCCACACGGGAGAATTGCCGGAAGAGTTTGAACAACACAGTCAGTCGCCTGGTCCCTGCCCTCAGCCACTCTGGTGGAAAAGTCAGTGCCACGGCTGATTCTGAACACAGCACTCCTTGAGGACTACCATCCCACGTGTCCTCTAACTGCGCATGAAAATAGACCTTTGCAGGAAGGTGCCCACCCAGGGCAGAGGAAGTCTTAGGAAGGGGACAGCCTAATCCCCAAGAGGATCCCGAGCTTCCAAGCCACCTTGATTTTTTTCTCAGACATACTGAATTCTCTATTCTTTTTTGTTGATGTTTGCTATTTGGATAGGGGCACATAGCCAATGTTGACCAGGATGGCCTTGACCTCCAAGTAGCCCTGCCTCCATTCAAGTGCCAAGATTGCAACCACGTGTCAGCACCTAATCCTAAATCCTGTATTCTTCTCAGCACCCAGAGGCTCCAGGTTGAACCTGGAGTCTAAGCCCAATAGAGGTCACCTGAGCTAGTGGAAGCAATAACCAAGCTTGCAGAAAACTACCAATTGAAATGGGATTCCTTTATTTGATGCTATTTGGCAGAAGCCCCACGGGAAATGATTAAACTAAACACAATTATTATAACTAACGCTATTCGTGAGTTTCAGAATTGGGGTTAAGGTCTTCCTAATGAGTGACTTGGGGACGTGGCATCTAATTGTACATATAACAAAGAGAAGTACACTTAAGATAGAGAGCATGTTGATTTCTGGTTTAGCACACAGCCTGGGCTGATCCTCCCCACTCTTGTTTTTTGAGGCGTGTGTGTGTGTGTGTGTGTGTGTGTGTGTGTGTGTGTATGTGTGTGTGTATGTGTGTGTGTGTGTTTTAACACTTAACTTATACAGTTATGCTTATGAGTACTCTAGATGCATTCCAGAGGAGGACATCAGATCACATTATACACGGTTGTGGTTGCTGGGGATTGAACTCAGGACCTCTGGAAGAGCAGCCAATGCCCTTATCACTGAGCCATCTCTCCAGCCCTCCTGCTCTTAGTTTTTGAGATGAGGTAAGGCAGCTGGTGGTGGGCTGCCCGCAGGGCGCGCACCCCTAGCAGCTTTGCACCATTAGGCAATCTTCATTAATCCCCTTATGAATGCTTGCTATGAGCCAATGACGGCATTATGAAAACTACCCTCCCCCTGGAAGCAAGACCGTCTGTTCTGTCAGCAGCCAGAAAACAAACAGATCTCAGCTTTCCCCAGGTCAGGGGCTAGAACAAGAGTTTGCACACAGAAAGCTGACTCTGTACCACGTCTCTCTCGACAGAGGTACAAGAACTAAAGATCTGATTATTTGAAAAAGAGGCTCTGGCCCTTAAGAAGAAGGAAGTGGGGTGCGCTTAGAACACCTCCCCAGAGCCAGTACAATAACAATACAAAATATCCTTCAAGAAAGACTTTGTTGGCAGTCCCGGAGTTTGTTTAGCACCTGGAAATCTCTTTGTGGGACAAAGGTGAGACACACAAAATGGAAATCTGTTTTACAGAAAACCAAAGCCACTGTAGATGCTTTCTGAATAATTAACTAGGATTCTTATTCTGAACATACTCCCCTGCCTCACCCCCCAAAAAAGACTGGCAAATTTAATTTAATAAAGTATCAAATAGTAAATATTTAAACCTTTATGGTCCCCACGAAATTACTTAACTGTGGCTTTGTAGCATAAAAGCAGGCTGTGTGCTACTGTATACATGCCTTTCAAGTGTGGTTCCTCTTCTCTTCCCTGTCTATCTTTGGCCTCGGACCTTGTCAGAGCCCTTAAACGCCGACTTAACCCTCTTATTCATCATTAATCCAATCACTATGTGTCTGCTAAGCTGTGGGGTATGTCCTTGGGAATATCTGACAGTGAAAAGCTTATTACAAATTATAGTGAAAGGAGAGAGATCGACTATGTGTGAAATAACCAATGGGTTAGAATGGTGGTTCTTTTAGAGTGAAGAATCTCTTTTGCTTGAGGGGACATCTGGTGGTAACTGGAGACGTTTCTGGTTGTCACACTTGGGGAAGGAATGCTTGAAAAACCTTACAGATGCCATGGGAAATCTGAGAGTCCTCCGAACAAATGCATGTCATACCTCAAACATTCGGGGTGCTGAAGACTAGAACCCCTGAACCAAAGAAATGACATGGGCTGTGAAGGACTGGAAAACAAAACCAAAACAAGAAGCCAGGAGATCACCTTCCTGGCTCAGGTCAAAGGCTTCATGGTGTCCCTGAGGAAGTGACATTCAGCCGGAATTTATAAAATCTGAAAACATGACCCAGGGATGTGAGCATGTAGCAGAGGTTAGAATAGAATGATTCCGGGTCACATCTGGAGCTACACAATAAAACTCCCACCAGATCCTGCTGTTTTCAAAGCTTCCCTTGTCAGAACAAACCCATGAGTTTTTAAAACAAAAAGACAGAGAGTGTTGTGGAGCACGTTGTAAGGACAGCAGAGGACAAAGAAAACAACAAATGAAGTCTGTTCACTTTAGTAGAATTGAAGCACAAAAGCCTATTAGCCCTGGGCTTTAATTAAATCACAGAGTTTTTGTTACGGATTCAATCTCCCTTCTCATTATTGATCTATTAAAAAAAATCGATTTCTTCACGATTCAGTCATGTTCAATTTATGTGTCTAAGAATTTGTCCATTCTATCTAGCTTATCCAATTGACTGGCATATTTTGGTAGTAATTTCATATGATCCAGCCTTTGTATTGATATTTTTGTGGTATCAGTTGCGATCTTCCCTCTTTCAATTATGGTATTTGTCAAAAGAATTAAAGATGAAGAGCAAGGACTGGTTAATGGGATTGCACCAAGCTACAGTACTTCTGACCAAGCTACAGTACTTCTGACCAAGCTACAGTACTTCTGACCAAGCTACAGTACTTCTGACCAAGCTACAGTATTTCTGACCAAGCTACAGTACTTCTGACCACCGAAGGAGATAAGTAAGCACTGATAGACTAGGAGAAAATTCTTGCACCTTTCCAGCCAACGAAGTTTTAATTACCAGATGTTTTCTTTAAACCTCAAAAGAATGACTTCCAAAAGACCAAATACTTCAATCAATAAATGGACAAATAAAGTGAACAGAAAGGAATTTTTTTAAAAAGCAGCAATATCTAGCAACTATTAAAAAAATGTTCAAAATCTTTATCCATCAGAGAGGTGCAAACTGCAGTTACCATCAAGGTGGTATCCCACCTCTGTCAGAGCTTAAAAAGTACTAAACAAACACTGGCAAGTACTGAACACTGCTAAGTACTAAACACTGGTAAGTACTAAACACTGGCAAGTACTAAACAGTGCTAAGTACTAAACACTGGCAAGTACTAAACACTAGTAAGTACTAAACACTGGTAAGTACTAAACACTGGTAAGTACTAAACACTGGCAAGTACTGAACACTGCTAAGTACTAAAACTGGCAAGTACCAAACACTAATAAGTACTAAACACTGGTAAGTATTAAACATTGGTAAGTACTAAACACTGGTAAGTGCTGAACACTGGTAAGTATGAAACACTGGTAAGTACTAAACACTGGCAAGTTCTAAACACTGTTAAGTACTAAACATTGTCTAGTACTAAACACTAGTAAGTACTAAACACTGGTAAGGATGCAGAGACAGAGAAAAGTTTGTGTACTGTTAGTGAAAGTGGAAGTTGCTCAGCCACCATGGAAACTGACACGGAAGTTCTTTGAAGAACTGAAGATTTGAGTACCACCTGATCCGCTGTAACACTCCCGAGTGTGTACCCAGAGGGACCACTGTGAGCATGCAGTAGAGACAGCTGCACACCGGTGTTTCTCACCGCTCTAGTCCCAGTAGCTGAGTTGTCACTACTGATAACTGATAACTCAACCATGGGCTGAGTGCCCACGGTTGACATAAATGGAGAAACGTTAGCAGCGTGGTATAGACTCACAATGGAGCCTTCTCTCAGCACAAAGCAGAGCCGGACCGTGGCACGTTCCGGAAAGCAGATGAAACGGGAGATGATCGTGCTAAGTGAATAAACCAGCCTAAAGGGAGGGGAGTGTAACATTTTTTTTTCTTTTCTTTTTTTGGAGCTGGGGACCAAACCCAGGGCCTTGCGCTTGCTAGGCAAGCGCTCTACTACTGAGCTAAATCCCCAACCCCTCTTTTCTTTTTTTTTATTGGATATTTTTAATTTACATTTCAAATGTTATCCCCTTTCCCCAACTCAACCAGCCATACCTTCACACCTCCCCACCCTGATATTCCCTTGCACTGGGGGATCCAACCTTGGTAGGACCAAGGCTTCTCCTCCCTTTGGTGCCCAACAAGGCCATCCTCTGCTACATAAGCAGCTGGAGCCATGGGTCTGTCCACGTGTACTCTTTGGATGGTGGTTTAATCCCTGGGAGCTCTGGTTGTTTGGTATTGTTGTTCTTATGGGGTTGCAAACCCCTTCAGCTCCTTCAATCCTTTCTTTAACTTTTCCAATGGGGATCCAGTTCTCAGTTCAATGGTTGGCTGCGAACATTCGCCTCTGCATTTGTCAGGCTCTGGCAGAGCCTCTCAGGAGGAAGCTGAATCAGGCTCCTGTCAGCATGCACTTCTTGGAATCAGCAATATTGTCTGGGTTTGGTGGCTGTATATGGGCTGGATCCCCAGGTGAGACAGGTAGAGATTTTCTTTGAGGGCAGAAGACCCCTGAGCAGGAAGTAAGTGTTCCCTAAAGATACGATATCTACAAAGAATTTTTTTTTTTGTTGTTGTTGTTGTTTTTTTTTTTTTTTTTTTTTTTTTTTTTTTAAGCTGGGGCCCGAATCCAGGGCCTTGCGCCCGCTAGGAAAGCCCTCTACCGCTGAGCTAAATTCCCACCCCGGGAATGTAACATTTTCACTCCTGTGAAATCTAGGGAGAGGGAATAGATGACATGAAAGAAAAAACTGCCTACTGGAGCAAATATGGTCAAGGGGACAGGACAAAGGAAGGGGCAGAATGGGACAAGTGGCCTAACAACATACAGTGAAATGCATCCACTCTGTACAGTCAACATATGCTACTGAGAAGGCAAATATTCTACACGTCTATTGTTTGTTATAGAAGTTGGTTTAATTTTTGCTCTAAGGTGCTAAGTTTCATGAAAATTACTTCCAGAAACACCTACTAAAGAAAGCATTTTCTGCTCAGAGGCCATCGTCTTCATTAGAACTCTCTATTTTTCTCATGGCAATGCATTATGAAAACACTTATCTTGCTGGACCTCACAGAGTTAAAAATACACCTCAAGGCTACCTAAGACTTAAGGCTGCTGCCCTACTGTGCACTCAGCTTGTTTAACCTGCCTTTAAGAGAACAATGTAGGGGCTGGAGAGATGGCTCAGAGGTTAAGAGCACTGTCTGCTCTTCCAGAGGTCCTGAGTTCAATTCCCAGCAACCACATGGTGGTTCACAACCATCTATAATCAGGTCTGGTGCCCTCTTCTGGCCTGCAGGCATATACGCAGGCAGAAAGCTGTATGATGTATACATAATAAATAAATAAATGTTTTAAAAAAAAAGAGAGAGAGAACAATGTAACAACCAACCCTACTTGCTTTGGATCTCCCACGTAATCAGATTTAACAGCCTGAACTAATACATAATCTTAAATTATATACTCTTCCACGCCCCTGAGTAATGCATGGATGTTAAGATAATCATTTGCTGGCTGAAAGTGCCCTTATAAAATGAATGCCCACTATAAATGATGAAGGCACCATATGAACTTTGCTCAATAAACAATGATGTCTGAGGTACTGTTACCTCTGTCAGTCGGGGTCAGCAACTTCATCCCCTGTAAAACTCTCTAAGGATTTATATAACGCATTCCTCATCCCTTCCCCCAGGTCATGCCTTTGAGTCATTCAATTAAAGAGAAAGCAAAGCTCTTTCTTGGGGACAGTCAGACGTACAGACAACAGGGACAGGAAAGATTTGCAAGACAGGCTCGGACTTCGGTTCATACAACAGACAGGGAAGACGGAAACCACAAGGAAGATGACATAGTGAGTTAACTCTGGGCTCAATCTTGGTCACCAGGGGGCAAGCGCTTTAATTTCTGCCTTTAGTGTGAGTCCAACACCTAACTGAGTCTCATGAGCCTGGGTGTATTGGTAATGTATTCAAGCAGATGCAGCACAGCGATACATTTCTCTTGCTCAAGTAAATAACCCCCACTTACACTCATGTAGGCAACCCTCAGGAGATTACACACTGAGGTGGGGGGTTGGGAGGGAGAGAAGAAAATAGGAGGAAGACCTGTTGGAAAGACAAGTTTCAGTGGAAGAAAAGAGGTTGGATTATAAACACCACTGCCCAAAGAAAATTAAACAGCACAAGACAAAAAAAAAAAAAAAAGTCCCCTTCATCCTTAACCAGTCAAGTGTTGTCACATACCTCAAAGATGGATGCTATTCAGTTCTCTGCTGCCAGCACAAGTCCTGGTGGGCTGTTGGTTGCTCTGTGGGTATTGTTTTCCTTCTTTCTTTGCCTTTTGTTTTCAGCTCACATTTTACAGAAACTTCGACTCCTCAAAAATAAAGTCCTCTCCACTGTTAGAAAATTGACATCTTAAATCACAAAGCTGAAATTCTGGAAGTGGGCATTTTGTAACAGGAGGATAATACAGGGTTGCAGAGTGGAAAACTATAGACAGCGATTTATCACGACTTTAGTTTTGTGTTTGTTAAGCTCGTTGGCTGGTGCGGTGGCTTGAATAGGAATGGCCCCCGTAGACTTATGTGTTTGAATGCTTGTCCCATAGGGAGTAGCACTATTAGGAGGTGTGGTCTTGTTGGAGAAAGTGTGTTACTATGGGGGCGGACTTTGAAGTCTCCCATGCTCAAGCTGTGTGCAGTAGAGCACACATCTCCTTCTTCTGCCTTTGGATCAAGATGTAGAACTCTAGGCTCCTCCAGCACCATGTCTGCCTCCACAATGCCATGCATCCCATCACAATGACAAACCTCTGAAACTGTAACCCAGCCTAATTAAGTGGGTTTTTTGTTATAAGAGTTGCCATGGTCATGATGACTCTTCATAGCAATGGAAACCCCAACTAATATAGCTGGTTTGAATTTTATTAAACTGACATCCATGTTTTTTAAATTATCTTTCCCTTCTCTATGTGACTGACAGGTTTCCTTAGCCATCAGCCAAGAAAACAAAAAAAAACAACACTACATTCTGCCTCTCTCTTTGGTTTCCACTCTTAGTGTGTGGAACCCAGGGTTAGCTGTATGTGAGGCAAGTGTCACCTTATTTCTGCCCCTGTGCCTTACTTCAGGGCAGAAGAAGGCTTCTATGAGATGTGAAGGTTGAGATAATCCAAATAGACAGTAGAACTCCTGCATGCTTGTACATGAGGAAGCGACTGTTCTATGAGATGAGACTTCTTGTATCTAAAGGGTTGGGTGAGGGGCGTTATTGCTAGTTTAAGGATGAGACTCAAATCCCCGGATTCAGGAGGTACTTGCCAAGTAGCTTCGATTACAGGAGCGGCCCTGTGGATTCAGGGCTCTCATTCAGCGTGGCTCAGAAAGACATCAAATGAAGTGTTCCACCTGGTGGCCAAAGCCAGGCAGCCTCCCAGATGTGAAGCAGCTAGAGCAAAGAGATGGTTTGGTTTGGTTTTGTTTTATTTTTTCTTAAACCCATAGGCAGTGCCTAGGCTACCATTCAATCTAAGTCAACAGAGAAGCATCACTCAGTATGAGATCGATTCCAAATTCCTTGGAGCATAACAAGCTCCACGAATGCTCACATCTCATAAAATGGCCCAGTGATCGATTGGCCTGTGACCTATATGTGATCTCCCATACACTCTGGGTGGTTTCAGAATTACTTGCTAAGGGGTGGTAGGAAAGATCTGACGTCTTAGGGGAGCAGATGTTGCTAAAGGTAACCTCCTCCCACCTCTCAAGGCTGGGTTGTGTAAACAGGTAGACGCTCAGGAAAAAGCACTCAGAACAGAATGTTCCTTCTTGCCCTCTGAAAGGCCAGATGAAGCAAGCAATAGATGTCGCCTTGTCATCTGCCTTAAATAACTAGCAGGCATTACACAGGCTATGACTTTAGACAAGGGCCAAGAACTCGAAACAAAGGCATCGCTTGCCTGTGACCTGAGTCACCTTCTTCATCCATCATCAAAAATAAAGACAATGTTTCCCCTGCACGATTTATAGGGTGTGTGATTTATTCAAAGACTGTCAGATCACAGTAAAGTACATACCTTTGATTGTAAATTTCCGTTACTGTTACTTCCTTCACAAAACAGAGTGTAAGGTCACCCAAGTTCCTTCTAGAAACAAGTTATAGACTAGAGTTAGCTCTGTCACTCCTCAACCACCAACCCTGAATCTTTAGAATCTTTTCCAATACAGTGATTGATAAACTATGAAGTCCTTCCCTTTAAAGGGGGTGGGGGATATATTCTCCCAATGGTAATCAGATTGGATGAGTTCACGTGTGTAAAAAATGAATCTTCTAAGTCTTGAAATCGTGAACTGAAGTTAATATTGACAAAGTGTGCAAAACTCCCCCCCCACTCACTCACCAGGAAGTCTTCTCAAGTGGACTCTGTCCAATCTGTGTCCACTAGAGTCATAATTCTGAAAAAGAACAATCAGGCTAAGTCGGTCATCCACGATATTGTCTCTCCACACATCCAAGAGAAATGATTTCACTTCTCTAGCAGGAAATTTCCAAGGGAGAAATGCATGAGTCCAGGGAACCCCTAATCATAAGCTTTCCCCCAAAGACTTTGTTGTGAGTGCGTGTCCCTGCACGCTGACATCAAAAGTCTGTGGTGAGACTACAGATAGGCATTCTTAGCAATGGTGATTGTCGTTGCTCTAAGGACCTCCCTTGGAGAAACACGATTTGGTTCAAAGGACATGACAGATAAGTCTATACGTGGGATTATGCTCTGTACAGTCTTGGGAATGATTTGTGAGAGTCATATTTTCAGTTTTGAGTTTGTGTGTTGAGTGGATAGCAAGCAAAGTAAAGGAATAATAAAGAGCGATCGATGGTAGACAATAGGTCATCTGACTGAATACTCAAACACCCACCAGATGTCACTGTTGGATCCCTGTTGAGGCAGTCAGCTGGGGTTTCTAGCACAGAGTCCTGTGCAGAGCAATGGCCCCTCAGGTGACGCTTCCAACTAAGGGAACAACCAACTGACACACAGAGATGACATCATCAAGAACACCCAACATCCAGCTGAAACTGACGGAAGTTGAGGCAAACCGCCAGAGTTCATGATTGACCTCTCAAGGCTGAACTTCCCTGTTGTCTCCCCTACTACCGACACATTTACATCACAGGATAGATGACAGTGGCCTCTGCTGGAAGTGGGTCACTTCCAGATGTTCTCAGGGACACGGTGTTCTTACACTTGGAGTATCCACTGTTCTCTTCTCTCCGTGTCACAGAGTTCGGGGCACATGGCCCTCAGAGGACACTTGGAGACAAACACGCTTATGTCTAAAGTGGAGTGGGAGGAGAAGCCCACTCCCAGATCTGGCTTCTCAGTGAGCTCAAACAGGACATGACAGAAGGATACAGGGTATGGATGGTGAGAAAAGCTGCACTCAGTGATCTGTCTCATCTATGGAATCCATAAATAAAGAGGCAAGATTATTACTGAAAGGGAAGGGAATAGGAGAGTGTGGTTGGTTGGTTGGTTGGTTGGTTGGTTGGTTGGTTGGTTGGTTGATTGGTTGGTTAGTTGGTTGGTTGGTTGTTTTTACAGGACTGCTCCAGGCAATAGAGAACACTAAAACAATGACAAACCCTCACCAAGGACAGACAAAGAACAGTTTTAGTTGCACAATGATAGCATACTTGGTAATTAGCTAAGAAGATGGTGCCCATTGATTCCCCCTTAAAATCCTCTGTACCATAACTCTTTACTATCCCCATTTTACAAGCAGGAGTGGGGTGGACAGGCTCATGGGAGAGTAAGTGGCGAATCTAGAATTTGAATTCACAACATTATTTATAGAGCTCATGGTAGTGGTGACCGGCATAGTCTGGTTTAAATCCTAGATTTTCTTCACACTGAAACTGATCTTTCCAGATGAACTGCGTGGTCTCTACTATAGCCAAGGTCGAGAGCCTCTGTGATGGCTGATGCTTCAGCTTGATGGGATTGCCTCAGAAACCAGCCTCTGAGAGACTCTGTGAAGGAGTTACTAGAGTAGGTTAACGGGGATGAAAAAGGCCAGCCTTAACTGTGGGCAGTACCATCCCACCGGCTGTAGTCCAGGACTAAATAGAGAACAGGAAAAGCATGAGCAGGTCTCCTGCTTCCTGACTATGGCTCCTGCTGCCAAGCCTTCCTCACCAAGAGCCCTCTTTAAATTGTAAATGAACCCTTCTTCCTTTAAATTGCTTCTCATCTGAGAGTTGGATCACAGCAAGAAGAAAGCTGATTCAGTATGCTGAGGACATATCCTGTAAATCCTCAGTAATTCATTGGATTGCACCATTGATGGAATGGTGGTATGTATTAGTCTTAGTTCATTCACACAGTTTCACCCTCCGGGAATGTGTGGTTATAGTTCTGTGGGTGAAATAATGTATCAGTGTCCACCAGCTTGTAAAACTTAGTGCGAGGGCTAAAACATGCAAGGAACTAATGAAACCCATTGCTCACAAACAAAAAGGGCCACACTGCCTGCCAAGTAGTTCAGCTGCTTGCCAAAAAATGCTAAACACTTTAAGAAATTACAAAAATATAGACCCTGCACAATATCATATATACAATGTCCAATGTCAAACCAAAACGTTTTGGGCTGGGTGGGTGGGGGTGGAGAGGGAGTCTCTATGAAGCCCTGGCTTTCCTGGAACTCTCTTTGCAAAACTTTTTTTTAAAACATTTATTTATTTTTTATGTATACATCATACAGCTTTCTGTCTGCATGTATGCACCTGCAGGCCAGAAGAGGGCACCAGACCTGATTATAGATGGTTGTGAGCCACCATGTGGTTTCTGGGAATTGAACTCAGAACCTCTGGAAGAGCAGACAGTGCTCTTAACCACTGAGCCATCTCTCCAGCCCCAAACAGTATTGCAAAACTGTTAATAAAAACAAATAAACTAGAATGACCTGACCTGAAGAATTTTGTCTGTCTGTCTGTCTGTTTGTTTGTTTGAGACAGGGTTTCTCAGTGTAGGGTTGGCAGTCTTTGAACTCACTCTGTAGACCAGGCTAGCCTCGAACTCACAGAGATCTACCTGCCTCTGCCTCCTGAGCGCTGGGATTGAAGGCGTAACTTACCCCACCCAGCTCAACATGAAGAGACTTTAAAGATGGAAAAGGGCTGGAGAGATGGCTCAGTGGTTAAGAGCACTGACAGCTCTTCCAGAGGTCCTGAGTTCAAATCCCAGCAACCACATGGTGGCTCACAACCGTCTGTAATGAGATCTGATGCCCTCTTCTGGTGTGTACTTATATATAATAAATAAATAAATCTTTTAAATAAGTGAAAACAAACCTGAAATGGCAGAGAAGCAGAGAGGACATATTGTAAATACAGCCATACTGTCCTAAATACCCTTCAAATACTCAAGAACGAAAACATGACCGGAGGTGGGGTGTACAGAAGGCTCAGCTAGAAATGAAAAGCAAACCAGCTGAGATCAGAATAAATTGTATCCTCTGCGTAAACCAAGACCTTCCGGACAAGGTAGCAGAACCCAAACGAGGCGCAGAGCTGTGTGCACTGGCACACATATGTCATCAGATTGAAGTGGAATGGCCACAAGTTTGAGGCCAGCCGGGGCCATATAATAGCACCTGGCCACTACACAGAAAGATTTTATCCAATGAAACATGCACACTTACACACAACGGATGTGCAGTTTTCCAGACCTGTGGGGTATCAAATGATCGAGCATATATGGTAAAAGGAGGGGGAAACACAAAAATCCCATGCTCTAGATCAGAGAGGTGGCTTGGCAGTTAGGAGCACTTGTTGCTCTCTCTCCCAGCCTTCCTCCACCCCCTTCTCCCCACATCTGATCTCTACCCAATTCCTCTCCCCATCTTCCTCCCTCCATCCACCTCCCACGACTATTTTATTTCCTCTTCTGTGTGAGATTCAAACATCTTCCCTTAGGTCCTCCTGGTTATGTAGCTCTTTGGGTCTGTGGACTGTAGCATGTTATCCTGTACTTTACGGTTAATAGCCACTTAAGTGAGTACATACTATAGATCTAGGTTACTTCACTCAGGATGATTTTTTTTTAAAGATTTTTATTTATTTTATATATATGAGTACACTGTTGCTGTCATCAGACACACCAGAAGAGGGCATCAGATCCCATTACAGATGGCTGTGAGCCACCACGTGGTTGCTGAGAATTGAACTCAGGACCTCTGGAGGAGTAGCCAGTGCTCTTAACCCCTGAGCCATCTCGCCAGCCCAGGATGATATTTTCTAGATCCATCTGTTTGCCTGCAATGCTGTCCTCGTTTTTAATAGCTGAGTTGTGTTCCGTCACATTTTCTTGATCCATTCTTCAGGTGAGGGACATCCCGGTTATTTCCAGTTTCTGGCTACTATGAATAAAGCTGCTATGAACATAGTTGAGCAAATGTCTTCATGGGATGGAGGAGCATCTTTTGGGGTGTACGCCCAAGAGTGGTAGAGCTGGATCTTCAGGAAGAACTATTCCCAGTTTTCGGAGAATCCACCGAATTGATTTCCAAAGTGGAGAATTATTCCTCTTGCTCCACATCCTCACCAGCCTATGCTGTCGCTTGAGGTTTTTTTATCTCTACTCTGGGACCTGCGGTGGGGGGAGGCTCCTGGGAAGGTGACCCTAGCTGAGACTCCTAGCAGCAGGAGATATGGAGCCTGAAGAGGCCACCTCCTGTGCCCAGGTGGGACTTCCAGTGGGGGGAGGGGGACACCAACACACCCAGGAAAGCTTTCACCCAAAATTTGTCCTGCCTACAAGAAGTGCTGGGACAAAGACGGAGTAGAGACTGAGGGACTGACCAATCATTGATTGCCCAACTTGAGACCCATCCCCTGGGAAAAAGCCAACCCCTGACACTATTAACGATATTCTGCTGTGCTTGCAGACAGGAGCCTAACGTAACTGTCCTCTGAAAGGCTTCATCCAGCAGCTGACGGAGACAGATACAGAGACTACGGACAAACAATAGGCGGAGCTTGGAGAGTCTTGTGGGAGTGGAGAGGGGGAAGGACTGAGGGGTTGGAGGTCAAGGAGACCACAAGAAGACTTACAGAGTAAACTAACCTGGACCCATGGGGGCTCACAGAGACTAAACCACCAACCAAAGAGCATGCATAGGCTGGACCTAAGCCACTCACACATCTGTAGAGATGTGCAGCTTGTTCTTCACGGGGGTCCCCTAACGATGGGAACGGAGGCTGTCTCTGACTCTGTTGCCTGCCTTTGGATCCCTTTCCCTGTGGGAGAGGATGAGTGAGTGAAGGTAGAGAAAACAGAATTCTCATTAGCTGGTGATAGGGCTGTAAAGTAACACAACTTCTGTGGAAAACGTGCTAATTCATTAAAAAAAAAAAAAAATGTCCGAGCTCAGAATTATTGTGACTGAAGTGGTCAGCCTTTAGGTAGTTAAACATCCAAAAGATTTTTTTTTTAATTGTTCAAACAAAAGCTGGTAACTAGTGTCATTGTGTGAAATATCACAAGATAAATAACAAAAGATGTAAGATTGCACTCACACGCAACTGTGGGAGTATCACACTGCGTCAGCGCATGACCACACATGCGTGATATTAACCAACCACAAAAGGAACTAAGTACTGTACCTGTAAGATGGTGAAACATCCTGAGTGAGAGAAACACAGACAACTACATAGCCCATCCAGTTTTTGCTTAAAACACCTAGAAAAAGCACACAAAGAGACAGAAAATCTCTTATTTCCAAAGGGTGCTTAATATGCACAAAAGTTTCATTCGGTGTGTTCTGGTGGCTGCCCACCATTGTTAGTTCACACGGCACCACCAAATCTTGAGGGCTGTAGACCTGTTTAGAAGTAGTTCTTTGGAGTGATTCCAGCCTTCGTTATCAGGATATCAGCAGTCCAGCTCAATCGCAAACACCAAACACAGATCATTAGCAGTGGCTCAATCCAGCAGAAACCCTGAGGCTCTGTCATATCTGCATATGTCAGCAGAAGCTTCAAGAAGCAGCCAGGGGCTGGAGAGGTGGCTCAGCAGTTATGAGCACTGACTGCTCTTCCAGAACTCCTGAGATCAGAGTTCCACGTGATGGTTCCCAACCATCTGTAATGGGATCCAATGCCAAATAAATAAATTTAGAAGGAGAAGGAAGGGGAGAAAAGGAGGAGGAGGAGGAAGAGGAGGAGGAGGAAGAGAAGGAGGAGGAAGAGGAGGAGGAGGAAGAGGAGGAAGAAGAAGAAGAGGAGGAAGGAGGAGGAGGAAGAGGAAGAGGAAGAGGAAGAGGAGGAGGAGGCTGGAATAGTATGACCAGTTCTTTGGCCTGCTTCTCTCTATGAAGTGAAGACCAGAAGTGTTGTAAGGTATAGCACTGTTTATGGGTATCATGTGTTCTCTTTCCACACATCACATGTTCTCTCATGTATCTGCTTCAGCAAGACATCCCCTCACATGTCTGTTTCAGCAGAACACCACATGCCTGCTCACAAGACAGCTTCCACAAAAGCATCACATGACCCAACTAAGTTTCCAAAGAACCAGAAATTTCCACTTCAATCACATGTATAGAATAAGAAGGAAATAAACTAGAAACCATGTGTTCTATGTTCTTGTTGTTTAAGAATTACTTATTTATGTATATGAGCATTTATATGTATATGTATATGTGTTGTATATGTGTTGTATATGTGTATGTGTATGTATATGTGTTGGTATATGTATATGTGTATATGTATGAGTATGTGTATGTATGTGTATGAGTATGTGTATGTAGGTGTGCTCTATCTGCATATACACCTCCATGCCAGAAAAGGGCATCAGACCACATTATAAATGGTTGTGAGCTAGGAATTGAACTCGACCGTGTTCTCCATGTTCTCCAGACCTATGTTCTATGTTCTTGTTTTTGTGTAATAAACCAGGCTATGCGCTACCAGGAAAGAGTGGATTATTAAGAAAAGAAAGCTGGCCTGGGAATATTGCTCCATTGTCCTGCAAGAACTCAGAATGTGTGAAGCCCCAAGAGCTGTCTCTAGGAAGAAAAACAGCAGAGCAGGCTACTGAAGTTTTAGCCAGACTTGAGGAGGAAGGACACACACACACTAGGGCTTGATGTACCACACAACCCCGAGGGCCTATGTCACTTTAAGATTCCATTAACACATTTAAAGAGCAGTAAAAAATAGTGAGAAAGCAGCTGTCTTACAACAATGAATGGAAGACACATAAGGAGGCTAAGATCCTACAAATGTGACCAAGGCTCTCTTTCAAAAGGTTAGCCTATGCCCACAGAACACGGAAGACACGTGGGGTCGCCCGTGGCTGGTGGAGAGGATAGGAAGGGTTTCTGATGTGGGTCCTGAGTAATAGGAAAGGTTGATCTCACTAGGAAGATTATTTCCCTCTGGGTTCCCACACTTTATATATGTCAAGCACCTAAAAAATTCACAAATATAATTTTCTTTAAGATTCAGTATAGAAAAGTGGAGCATGGCCACCATACGGTAGAGCACGCCTTTAATCCCAGCACTCAGGAGGCAGAGGCAGGTGGATCTCTGAGGTCAAGGCCAACCTGGTCTACAGAGTGAATTCCGGGACAGCCAGGGCTACATAGAGAAACGCTGTCTTGGGGGGCGGGGGAGGAGGAAGGGAGAGAGGGGAGGGTCGGGGAGGGATGCAGCATAACAGAATTCTAAGGTGAGTGGCATTCTTTGTTCGCTGTCTGTGGTGGAGTAAATAAATCTCGCTCTCTTATTGTTGCTGTTAGTTGTTGTTTGGTTTGGGTTTCGAGAAGAGGTTTCTACTTGCAACCCAGACGGGTCTGGGATGCTCAGTCTCTTCGCTGCGATTCCTCTCCTCGTGCGTTGACTTCAGGGTGCATCGCTATGGCTGAGCCTTTTAGCAGTCGTAAATTGTACAGCTAGTCAAAAAGTCCTGTTCGTTTACAGTAAAACATAGCTAACACTTCCCAGAGAGTGGTTTTATAGCGCACTACATACAAACTGACTCTGAGTGAGAACAGTGAGCCCTGGGTTTGCATTTCCTTGTCATTCTTTTCCTAGCTGATACGTGCGTGCACGTTTAAGGGAATGAGAGAGAGGCCGAGAGGCACTGTGCTGCCGTCTGCCAAGGTGTTCTGGACGGCGCTGGTTTTCACAACTTTGTGTCTTCCTAAAGTCAGCACAGGAAGGGTTTCAGAGAAGAGGCTGGCTCTCCTTCCCTTCTCTGCACAGACCCTGATGAGAGTGGGAAATAAACTGGAATTGAGAAGAACTGAAACACAGGGTCAACACAGGGAACCCAGGAAGGAAAGTGCCCTTCCCCCAAGTGTCTGGCTGAAACCCCTCGCCAGCTGAAACAAGAAGGTCTTAGTTACTTTTGTATCATTCTGACAAAGAAACACCGTGACCAGGGCAGCTTACAAAAGGAAGTGTTTAAACGAGTTTGAAGTTTCATGTAAAAATTAGGTTGGGGTTGGGGATTTAGCTCAGTGGTAGAGCGCTTGCCTAGCAAACGCAAGGCCCTGGGTTCGGTCCCCAGCTCCGAAAAATAGAAAAAAAAAAGAAAAATTAGGTTGGTTCTTCCTCCCAGCCCCAACATCCCAAAAATAAGACTCAGACTCAAAATATATTTACAAATACTTGGGCCATACAGCTAGGCTCTTCTTTGACTCTCTCACGACCTAAAATAACCCATTTATTCTAATCTACATTCTGTCACATGGCTGATTACCTGTGTTCAAGCCCCCATGTGTCTGTGCTCACATCTTCCTGGGTAATATCCCTTGCCTGGTACTACCCCAGAATCCTTTTTGCCCACAGGATGTTCCACCTCCTATTTCCTGCCTAAGCTATAGGCCATCAAATTTATTACTGACAGGTGCCACAGCCATACAGACACAAGATATTTTCTTGATAGTTCTAGAGGGTGAGAGTTCATGAAGGGTGAGCACAGGCGTGGCAGCAGAGCTGAGAGCCTGCATCTTGAGCTGAAAACAAAACAGAGAGCACACTGGGAATGGCACAAGTCTTTAGAAACCTCAACCCTGTTCCTAGGACATGCCTCCTCCAAAAAGGCCACACTTCCTAATCCTTCCCAAACAGTTCCACCGACTAGGGATCAAATAATAGTTAAACATATGGGCTGACGAGACCATGAACTCCACCACCATGGACTTCAGCACATCTAACAACTTTTGCTTACAGGCTTTCTCCTTTCCCCAGGATGAGAATGAAATTGAGGATAGTTTATTAACCTACAATTTTCTCTTTTTTTAAGATTTATTTATTTTATGTTTATGAGAATACTGTCGCTGTCTTCAGACACACCAGAAGAGAGCATCTGATCCCATTACAGATGGTTGTGAGCCACTATGTGGTTGCTGGGATTTGAACTCAGGACCTCTGGAAGAGCAGTCAGTGCTCTTAACCACTGAGTCATCTCTCCAGCCCCCTAACCTACAATTTTCTAGGAATCTCACTAGAAACCTTATTTATAGTAAATGTATAAATCCTAAGCCAATTACTCACTCCTGATGAGTAATGGCTCCTGGATTTGCTTTGTCAGATTATAAGCAACTCCAAAACCACCCTAGAATTTCACTGATCTAGAAGATAGAGAAATGAGGAGGGAGTTTCGTTCCTTAGATACCTTAGGAGCTGTTACCGAGAACTGCCGAACAGCATCTGTGGCTAATACTAAGACTTAATTGCAAGTCTCCCAGGAGAAACCCATAGCCATGCTTAGGTATGACTGAGTCTTGGACTCTCTTTCTCTTAGACCCAATGTTTATAATCTATTACAGGAAACTTTTAGCCATGTGTGGTAGCACATGCTTTTGTTTTTCAGATTTATTTATTTCATGTACATGCGTGCACTGTTGCTGTCTACAGACACACCCGAAGAGGGCATCGGATCCCATTACAGATGGTTGTGAGATGGGGCATGCTTTAATCCCAGGCCTCTATTGTCTGCTTTACTCTCAGCATTATCTTTCAAGTTCCAACAGATGTTAAGCTCTGAGTATTTAATGCCCTCTTTTTAGCCAAAAACTCCAATTGCATCCACAATCCTCATGATCCACAGAGCAATTCGGTCAGGTCTGTCACAGCACTACCCGACTCCTGGCACTGCGATATGTGCTAGCAAGGGTTATCTAAGGGAAGAGAACTGACGGAATGAGTAAATATGGTATATGATAAATATAAACATGCACATACAAAGGGGGGGAGGGATACATGGATTGCTCTGGTGCTGTTTGTATTTTGATGCTAATTCCACTTCCCCAAGAGGGGCTGCCTCGGATGAGGATTGAATCATGTACTCAGGTGACTTCATCAGAACCGTCTCCCCATTTTAACTTGTAAAATAAAGGCTAGAGCCTGTGATTGGGCAGGGGAAGGGAAGGTAGAGCAGAAAAGTTTTAGAGAGAAGGAGGGAGGAGAGAGAAGGGGACGATGGAGGAGGAAGGAGAAGAAAGATAGAGTTGAAGCCCGTGGCCTGGAGAGAGCGCAGGTTATAAGGGATCTCCTAGCTGGGGATAGAGTAGGGCAGTGGTGGATCTGCCCAATCTAGGCGCTCAGCTTGTATTCATATTAACTGAGCTGTGTTTTCATTGCATGGGCTCATTTGGGTTGGAGAGGTAACTGCAACGGGGATACATTAAAGTGGTTTACATGATCCGGTCTGAGTCGTCTGACAATGGCTGTCTTGCACTGAAGAGGCCAAGTCTGTGAGGCTGGATGTCTCAGAAGAGCCAATCCTGTACTGAAAGCCTGCAGGATTAGTGGGGAGCTGCTGATCTTAGGTCTATGTTGGAAGCCCAAGAAGATGGCTCCAATAACACCGAGGACGTGTCACAACAACAGAACGTGCCATCAAGAGTGAAAACAGACAGGCAAATAGCACTACTTCCTTCTCACACATCCCGTCATCCGGGCTGCCCCCAGAAGGTGCCATGGATATTTAATCTTCTCGCTTCAAATAATCTGATTATGTTTTAAAAAAAAAAAAAAATCTCTCACAGGACTGCCCAGTGGCTTGCATTTTCATTGATTAAAGATTCAATCAAATGATCAAGATGAGTCACCGCTGTTCCTCTGTCTCAGGAAACCTGAAACAGCTGCCTAGCCATTCTTGAGAAGACTGTCAAGTGAAACTGGGTTAACAATTAACCTTAAGAAGAAACGGAAGGGTTTTGTCTGTAATCCAACGAACTGTACTTGAGCATTTCAGCCACAAGATGGCACTAGACCGCCAGACTTAATAGCGGTGGCTTTCACTGAATGAGAGCTGCTAAGGATACAGCCTGGTTTATATTGGTCACGCTTAAAGACTTTCGTGCGTCTTAGCCAAGGGTCCAGTTTTACCTGATTTGTGACCCCTAAAGACTACGAGGCCTCCTGCTGACGACGACAATGTGAAGCTTTACCGTATCTCTGCCACGGCTGAAGTGTAGGTCATGTGACCTAGGCCTGCTTGGCTGCCTAGCCTCTATATCACTGGCATACACATATCCACACACATACACATTAATTAAAATAAATCTAGATTAATTATAATTAAAAATACGATGTAACTTCAAAGACAAAATTGCCACCAACCCTCTTCCTGGTGCATTAACCTATCGCCCTTCCCGATTAGTCTGTAGTTCACGATGGCTCACATGATCATGGCTCCTCCACGACAGCACAAGGTCCATGAGAAATGTGACCTTGTCACCCATTTTGTGTGTCCCGCTGCCTAGACAGAGCTTTGTACCTAGTTGGTCATCTTATAACCAACTAGTTTCTGTTTGCCTAGGACTATCCCGGTTCTGAAGATCTGTCCCAGAAAACATGGGTCATAAGAAAGTCTGCAAATAAAAGTTAATTAGTACATAAAAGCTTTTAGTACTGTTTATTTTAGTACTTCGTACGCATGAGTGCTTTTCCAGCATGTCTGTGCTTAGTGCCTGCTGGGGACAGAAGAAACTGTTGAATTCCCCTGGGATTGGAAGTTACAGACAGATGTGAGCCACCATGTGGGTGCTTGGAATCAAACCCCTGTGTTCTGCAAGAGCGTGAGTGCTTTTAACTGCTAAGCCATTGCCCTAACTCAATAATTACATTTTGAAGACGTGTTTTGTTTTATTGGGGATTGTTGCTTTCTGAAATCCAACATAGTGTAGTTGAGCATATTAACCACAAGCTGGCACTAGACTACCAAACTTATTAACACCAGCTTTCACTCACATTAAACTGAGAGGTCAAGTTATGGCTCCCCTGGCATGCCCTGGGCATGGTAGGGCAAGCCTATAATCCCACCACACGGGAGGTGGAGGCAGGAGGATCAGAAGGCAGTCTGGGATATATGAGATCCTGTCTCGAGCACAAACAAATAAAAAATCAAAACGTAAGGTACCTTTACATTGCAACTAAAGTATTCAAGCACACCGCTGTTTTTCATAGCACTCTCAAAAGCCTTTTTTTAAATTTTTTATTATATTTTTTTTTGGCGAGGTATAGCTGAGGATGCAGCTTGGGGGTCCTGGAGTCAACCTCCAGTGCCACGAAAATAGGTAAATAAATAAATAATCAAAGTGTGCATTGAAGTAATTTTAATTCCCATGCATAAGCAATCAATACACTTTTCCACGTAGTAAATGATTTGTTTTAAACTTTATTTATTGCTGGGTGGTGGTGATGCACACGTTTAATCCCAGCACTCGGGAGGCGGGGCAGGCAGATCTCTGAGTTCAAAGCCAGCCTGGACTACAGAGCAAGTTCCAGAACAGACAAAGCTACGCAGAGAAACCTTGTTTCAAACAAGCAAACAAACAAACAAACAAATAAATAATAAAAATTCTTTACTAAACCTTTGTCACAGTACACACGCACACCAAAAAAAAAAGTCTGTGTTTGGGCAGGAAAAAAAAGCATGCCAGTTAATACAATAGTATCCTCTATCCAGAAAATTTAGAGATAGTCAGTAAACATGGGACATGGGGCCGTACACCTGCAACCCCAGCACTAAAGGAGCAGGAACTCAAGGCCAGCCTCAGTGCACAGTGTTCAGGGTGTGTGTGTGTGTGTGTGTGTGTGTGTGTGTGTGTTTTGTGTGTGTGTTTGTGTATGTGTGTTTGTGTGTGTGTGTTTGTGTGTGTGTGTTTGTGTGTGTGTGTGTGTGTGTGTGTGTGTGTGTGTGTGTGTGTGTGTGTGTGTGTGTCTGTGTGTGTGTGTGTGTGTGTGTGTGTGTGTGTGTGTGTTTGTGTGTGTGTCTGTGTGTGTGTTTGTGTGTTTGTGTTGTGTGTGTGTTTGTGTGTGTGACTTTGTGTGTGTGTTTGTGTGTGTGTATGTGTGTGTGTGTGTGTGTGTGTGTGTGTGTGTGTGTACACAAGTCAAGGAAGTACTTGCTAACGATAGTGACCACCTAAAAAATTCTCAAGCCACAGAAAAATATGTCTGCCAGGAAAAAAACATAAATATCTATCAGGAACATTCTTATTCTCAAGCATCTCTCCAAGTTCACAGTTCTTGGGCAGGAAATCACTGTAACCAGTGTCCTCTGGAAAAACATCTTAACCTCACCAAGGCCCAAAGGGCACCCTTGGAAAATCTCTTGTGTAATGGAGACTGGCTGCCTTTTGCTACCCAGATTCAAATGCACTCCCTGGGGCAGTCTCTAAAACAGAGTTGCATCCTACCTAGCAGGTCCTATTCTGTCCTCTGGAAGACAGAACCAGGCCAAGCTGAGACCTCGTTTTATTTCCTTGTTTTCTTGAATTGGGCTTTTTAGTTTTGAGTTGAATTTTAGTTTTGTTTTGAGACAGGATGTTATGCCGCCCACTCTAACCCTAACTATGTATTTAGCCAAGGATGAGCTTAAACTTCTGACCCTCCTGCCTCTGCCCCTGGAGCGTTTGGGCGGCAGGTGTGCACTGCTAGGCCTGGTGGAGGATAGATACCGAGGACAGACACCGTGCTAAAGGTCGAATGTGGGCTCCCTGCATACTAAACACTCAGTCAATTGAACTACAACACAAGCTCCCTCCCAGCATTTTTATATTAACAACTTTGAAGGAGTTACGAGGTTTAAAATCTTTTTCCTGGTATGTATGGGGGAGGGCGTGTGCACAGGAATGCAGGTGACCTCTGAGGCCTGCAGCTCCCTGGGAACTGTGTGCAGCCGGACATCGGTGCTGGAGAGCGAAGCCCAGTCCTCTGCAAGAGAGGTGCTCCTCTCGCTTCTGAGCCATCTCTCCAAGGCCTGTACGACTTTTTTTTTTTTTTTTTTTTAAAGAAACAGTTTTGAGCATCTGGGTGTGGTTGGGCGCACCTTTAAACCCAGCACTCAGGAGGCAGAGGCAGGTGGATCCTTGAGTTTGAGGCCAGCCTGGTTACAGAGCGAGTTTCAAGAAAGCCAGGGCACACAGAGAAACCCTGCCTTGGTTAAGAAGAAAGGAAGGCAGGGAGGGAGGCAAGGAGGCAGGGAGGGAGGGAGAGAGAAGGAGGGAGAGACAGACAGACAGACAGACAGAGACAGAGACAGAGAGACAGAGACAGAGAGAGAGCTTTGAAATGCTAATTTTCAGGAAAAATGTCTTTAGTGTTTAACATCTACTGATATCAATATATATTTCTACACAGACCTCTTCATTTTCATTTTATTTATTTATTTATGTGTGTGCATATGAATGTAGAAATCAGAAGACAGCTTTGGGGATCGGTTCTCTTCTTCCCCGATGGTATGGACATGAGGATCCAACTCCAATCATCAGGATAGGCAGCGGGTTTCACTACCCACCGAACCACCTCGGGATCCTGGAAAGGACTTTTTTCTCTTAATAGTTTTTGATATATTTATAGCATGTGATTTGGATCAATCCAGAATCTACAAAAAAAAAAAAAAAAAAAAAATCCAGCTCAACAGCAGTGAGAATGATGCAACCCACAGTCTTTTTTTTAATATATATATCTTTATTAACTTGAGTATTTCTTATTTACATTTCGATTGTTATTCCCCTTCCCTGTTTCCCGGCCAACATCCCCCTAGCCCCTCCTCCTCCCCTTCTATATGGGTGTTCCCCTCCCCGTCCTCCCCCCATTACTGCCCTCCCCCCAACAATCACGTTCACTGGGGGTTCAGTCTTGGCAGGACCAAAGGCTTCCCCTTCCACTGGTGCTCTTACTAGAATATTCATTGCTACCTATGAGGATGGAGCCCAGGGTCAGTTCATGTATAGTCTTTGGGTAGTGGAAGTCTTTAGTCCCTGGAAGCTCTGGCAACCCACAGTCTTAATCCAATTCAGGAAACAAGAGTACTACAGAGCCAAGCAGGAGATTAACAATGGGTTTTCTCTGTCGGACATCTAACAAGGCAGCAGTGTCTCTCCGAGCTTCCCCACACTGCCCAGGGACAAGACAGAAGAGGAAGACGCCAAAGAGTCAGCCAAGAAAGACCCAGTAAATGAGTCTGGGGTCAAGGCCAAAAGCGGAAGTCCAAAGGCAGAGTTCTGGACAGGTTCAACGGCTTAGCCCTGTCTGACAAAGCTACAATGACACTCCGTAAGGAAGTTCCCCCGTATAAGCTTATTACTCCAGCTGTGGCCTGGGGACGCTGAAGGGCTCCTTCACCCCCACTGCCCACTTAGAGAAGGACTTTATCAAGCTGGTTACGAAGCACAGAGCCCAAGTAGTTTATACCAGAAACACAAAGGGTGGAGACGCCCCAACTCCTGTCGAAGGGGCACGAAGAGTTTCAGTCAACTGCTATCTGCACAAATAAAACTTTATTAAGCTAAAAGGCAGAGAGAAACAACGCATCTACCCAGCGCTTCGTGAAGGGCTTGCTCGGGAATGAGCCCCTGAAGCTTCACATTGATTTATTCCGGATACGGCATAACCTGGTGTTTTCACTATTTCCCCTAAAATGCTTTTTTTTAAAAATCCTGTTATGCCCAAGATCTCCTTTAACCTGGGCTTCAAAGCCTCTGTTTTTTTTTTTTGTTTGTTTTGTTTTTTGTTTTTTTTGTTTGTTTGTTTGTTTGTTTTTGTTTTGTTTTGGTTTGGTTTGGTTCTTTTTTTCGGAGCTGGGGACCGAACCCAGGGCCTTGCGCTTCCTAGGCAAGGGCTCTACCACTGAGCTAAATCCCCAACCCCTCAAAGCCTCTGTTTTGAGGGTGGAGGTGTTTTCTGTAGCGCTCTGTGAGATGCTGTCTGCTTGCTTTGGACCTCACCAGCCGTAAAAGCCACTTTATCAGAGCAGGGACAGTGGCATTACCGACAGTCTTTGTTGCTTGATTGGGGATGCATTGTTATGCATTCGGTTGCTTCCGGTCTGTATTTTTCCCCAATAGTTGTAACTGAATAAGAGAGCCAAAGAAAGGAGAGGCCTTACAACGGCCTCAGGTGGATCACTGGTAAGTAAACTGAGGCACAGGAACCTGAAGGATTCGTAGAATTCTCTACAGATCCGTGCATTAATGGAAATCCCTTCGGTTTGGGGGTTTAAAGAAGAAAAAAAAAATACTCTCCAAAACTGTTCACCTTTCAACATGTACGGCCAAACATAGTGGCACATACCTGAATCCCCCAGGGACTTGGAGTCAGGAGGGTCGGAAGTTCAAGGTCATATTTGGCGGTACGGTGAGTTTAAGGCCTGCTTGAGAGCAGTGAGATCCGGTTTCAAAAATAAAAGGTGGCAGACAGGAGAGATGGTTCAACCATTAAGAGAACACACAGCTCACAACCACCAACTCCAAAGGGATCCGACACCCACCCCTGACCCCTGGGCACAAACATTCACTTAGGTGTATGCACAGGGGCACATGTGGGCACGCACATACACACACACACACACACACACACACACACACACACACACACACACACACACACACAGATGTAACTTCAAATAGTAAAAGAAATATTTTTTTTAAGTTGGAAGTAAACTGATACAGCCGTGAACATGTCTTCCAAGTATTTCAGAGCAGAAAGTTTACTGCCAATTGGAAGCCCAGCTTCTGAGGCACACTGGCTGGGGCCTGCAGAATCAGGGCAATGTGTTATTGGAATTCCTATGGCTCAATGCCCTTGACTATGAAATGGCCATTATAGTCACAAGAAAATCAAGTGCTTCTAAGACATTTAGAATTGTTTCATTTTTTAAAAATACAGCTATTATATGAGCCATATCATAGGAAGAAAAAATATTAACCAGAACTTATTTGGGACTTCTTTGTTAAGAAAATATATGTTGTCGTGAGGGTGAGTGTGCTTTGGTTTTCTACCATGACCACGGCTAGCTTCCGGGGCTTGTGACCTCCACTCAGACCCCTCCTCTGTGCTCTGCCCTCATCTTGAAGGGCAGAAGACTTTTCTGAGCAGTGATCATCACTCAGCACGTGATGATGCCCTGCTGGTTCCCTTCCTACAGGGGCATTAGGCCTAGAATCTACAAGTGATTGCAATGCCTGGTCCTCGCTTACAGGGGTAGGGGCTAAGCCAGGAATTCCGCATGCTGCTTGAAGTGCAGGATCCTTGCACAAGGGTGAGAGGGCTAAATCTCCTGGAGGAGAGACAGCACACAAGCCGAAGCCTGTTCCCCTCAACCCAGTCTTTCTCCACAGAATCTTTGACCACCATACATTTGGGGGGCTGGGGGCTGGGGAAAAGGAAATGGGGGCGGTGGTGATTCCCCTCTGTTGTAGAGATAGGTTACACACGCCATGTTTTATTCAATGCCTTTCCCACCTCAGTTCTTATCGCCCATTGGGGTTTCTTCCCTCTGTGGAAACTAGCTTGCTTAGGGGGAGATAAGAGCAGGCAGAAGACACCTTCGACCTGAGTCACCTCCCAGGCTCCCTGGATCTCATTTCCGTTGTTATTTTCACAGAAGAACAAGGGAGTCGTCATTTACAGAAAATGTGAGTGTGGCGAGCACGAAATGACTCGGTGTTAAGTTCCAAAGTAAAAGGCTGGGCAGAAGTGAGCATGTTAATTAAACAGCTGTTGGTTGCACAACTTCCGGAAGTCATAGAAAAGGCAGCTGAGAGACAAACTATGAAAATCAATGTTCCTCTAAGGAACCTCGGTGCCAATGTGACAATTAAAGATAAATAAGAATACTATAAAATCATAAAAGCCTGTGTGTGTGTGTGTGTGTGTGTGTGTGTGTGTGTGTGTGTGTGTGTCCATGGATAGTGTGGGTGTCTAGAGAGGCCTGAAGACATTACCAGATCCTCTGATTGGGAATGAGGTGGGTGATTTTGAAGCTGATGTTCAGATGGGGAGGGGCCGGGCACAGCAAACTCAGCAGAGGCCTTCCCGGGGTGGCGGTCCTTTGCACACTATCCCTGAATCTAATTACCTTGTACCATGAAAATAACATGGAAGCAGGATCCAGGGAGCATTGGGGGTGGCTCAGGTAGACAGTGCCTGAGAGGTAGATGCTGGGAACTAAACCTAAGTTCTTAGAGTAGGTGGGAAATTGGGGGGGAGGGTGACTGAAAATGGGCAGGATATTTCTTGCTGAGTGATGGAAATGTCTTAGAATTCAAGCGATGATGGCACAGTACCACAGCTCATCAAGCGATGAGAAGAGCCCAGAACTGTTCAAGTTAAGTTTGTACCATTGCCATTTTTAAAAACAGGAAACAGATAGAACCATTGCCAGCATGGCAGAATTAGCACCAGACAAAGTAAGTGGAGCAGCTTCCAAAACTATGTAGGAGATTGTTTACAAGAAGACGCATTTAGAAGACACGGAGATAATATCAAAACGGGACTTTCTCCGGGCCTTCTAATCTCTGCTGGTATCTAAATGATATCCCATGATAGGCAAAGAGGGCTCTTGTAAGTGAGGAGGGTTTCAGACACAGCAGGACAGGAGAGGAGTGGGGTTATAACAGATTAGATGAAGTTTGGTGCCCCATAGAGGAGGAGGCCATTGACAATCAGAAACAAATGCTAAGACATAGGTCTGTGGTGGACTGCTTACCTGCCCTGCGTGCAATCCCCTGCACTGTGAAACAAAAAATCAAAAAAAAAAAAAAAAAAAAAAAAGAAAGTCCTGGCTCTATCTTAGGATGGCTACATTTAGCAACTATCTATCTATCTACATATCTATGTATCTATCTATCTATGTATCTGTCTATCTATGTATCTGTCTATCTATGTATCTGTCTATCTATGTATGTATCTATCTATCTATGTATCTATATATCTATTTATGTATCTATCTATCCATGTATCTATCTATCGATCTATCTTTGTACCTATCTATGTATCTATGTATCTATCTAGCTATGTATCTATGTATCTAGCTATGTATCTATCTATCCATGTATCTATCTATGTATCTATCCATGTATCTATCTATCTATCTATGTATCTATCTATGTATCTATCTATCCATGTATCTATCTATCTATCTATCTATCTATGTATCTATCTATCTATCAATCTATATTTGTATCTATCTATGTATCTATCTATGTATCTATCTTTGTATCTATCTATGTATCTATCTATGTATCTATAATCTATGTATCTATCTATTTATCTATGTATTTATCTATCTATGTATCTATAAATCTATGTATGTATGTATGTATGTATGTATGTATCTATCTATCTATCTATCTCTGGATTTTTGGGACAGGGTTTCAGGGTTTCTCTGTGTAGCCCCAGCTGTCCTGGAACTCGCTCTGTAATCCAGGCTGGTATTTCTCATTGTTTAATATTTATTTATTTTCATTTAATGTATATGAGTGTTTTGCCTGTGCGTATGTATGTGCACCGAATGACTTGTGCCCAGGGAGGCCAGTAGAGGGTATTGGATCTCCTGGAACTGGAGTTATAGATGTCTAAGTCACTGTGTCCATGCCAGGAGTTGAACTCATGTCTACTGAAAGAGCAGCAAGTGTTGCAAACTACTGAGCCATCTCTCCTGCCCCAGAATTGTATATTTCTTAACCTTTATCTTCTTTGGTTTCAAAGGGGGTTTATAAAAACACAAAGGTAGACCACAACATGATCTAGTAGGTAAAGACACGTGTCACCAAGCCTCTGAAACAACCTGTATTTGATCCCACGTGGTGAACAAAGAGAACTGTCTCCCCCAAGTTGTCCTCTGACGCTTACTGCATACTATTCTGGAGCAGGTTGGATCAAATACATATCTACATACGCAAATAAGATGGGTAAATGTGAAAATCTGAAAGTGTCTCTGAGGTTCGTTCCAGCAGTGGGAGCTTAAGAATCACTGCCCAATCAGGGACAGCAGTCCTGGCTGCTGAAGAAAGCAGAGGTCTAAGAGCATCCGAGAGGTTTCTGGCTCTGTGCAGGAAGCCATTACTACTGCTACCACCTCTGTGGGCTTGAAGATCCTGCTCTGCTCCCTGAGTCCTCAGAGGGTCTCCATCCAACGGGAGATCTTGCATGATCTGTCACAACTCTTTAAGACTGAAAAGACCAGGGTTTCAAAGGCTATTGTTGACTTTTTTTTTTAATGTTATTTATTTACTGTATATGAGTACACTGTAGCTGTCTTCAGACACACCAGAAGAGGCCATCAGATCCCGTTACAGATGGTTGTGAGCCACCACATGGTTGCTGGGAATTGAACTCAGGACCTCTGGAAGAAGAGCCAGTGCTCTTTACCGCTGAGCCATCTCTCCAGCCCCTGTTGCTGACTTTTAAAGTTACCCCAAGAGTCAGTGCTTGCCTTCCACATATCTCGTCAAGCAACAGAGTCCTTGGATATGTTTTGGAGTATTATTCATTTGACCACTAGAATATGAGCCGAATCTCAAGGCACACCTAAGGGCCTGCCTAGAGTCCCATTTTTTCCCACCCCACCCAACCCCGAAAGCCCAAAATACAGAAACAACTCCACTGATGGATACAGTAGGCAAGAAAGGCGGCCAAGTGAAGGGGGTTGGGGGTGGGGGGGATGGTGGGATGGAATCCCAGCACTGGGAAGGCAGAGGAAGGTGGATCTCTGAGTTCTAGGCTATCCCCCTCTGCAGAACAAGTTCCAGAGCAGCAAATTTCAGGGCTACACATAAAAAAAACTGTGTTGGAAAACAAAACAAAAACAGACACACACAAACACACACACACACACACACACACACACACACACACACACACAAAGACAGCCAGGTGTGGTGGTATACACCTATAACCAGTACACAGGACCTGAAGGCAGGAGGATCAGGAGTTCAAGGCCAGCCTCAACTGTGCAGAAAAGTTCCAGATCAGACTGAGCAGAAAACAACTGCAGACTAACAACACTATACCTAAAATACACTGGATTAAGTAGAGGGAAAAAATTTGAGTGACTCATGTTAATATTCAAATACGAATAATAGTTTTAATCCTCACACGCACCCACGGGGGGGGGGGAGTGGGAGGGGGCAGCAGCAGGGCTCAACCCAATAAGGCCACGCTGCAAACACAGGTCTTGTTGCTGGGTTGGGGTATCTCCCTACTCTCAGGCAGCCTCAAGGAAGAGACGCTGTGGTAGGAAGCCCACACACGAAGTTTCAGTTGAATGTGGTTGCAAAATTAACCAACACATTGACAAATCAAGCCCTCTAGAAAAATTGTGATTATGTCGCCGCCCACATCGTCCTTCTTCAAATCGTTTATTCTTAATAAGGCCTTCCTTTGTGGAGCCATTTAACATACAGTTGTTTACAGGAAACCGCAGGCAACCTTTCAAAAATGTGTGCGGGTCTTCTGGCTTTGAAGATGTTTCCCCGAGCTCTTGGCTGCTGGCAGTCTAGGCTTTAGTATTTAAGAAGGTGGCTTCCGGCCGCCTGTCTGTCTTGATCCCCTCTAATAATCTGATGCTCACTAGTGTTGGCAATGCTAGGCCTGATCGATAGTTTTGCTGTTCACACCGCTCTGTTCCAGCTTTTGCTTCCTCACTTAGAAAGTAAGAGCGGCGAATATGATCCCGAGAGCTGCAAACACCAGCCGAGGTGTCCGCAAACCGGACAGAAGCACACACTGGCTTCCACAAAACAGCTTGAAACCTAAAATTAAAAATTGTAGAATTCCTCCTGGCCGAAAAATAAAATAGAATAAAATAAAATAACGTGCATTACAAGCATTATTTAGAAACCGTGTCTTAAGTATCAATTCTTCTGAAGAAGGATGAAGTCCGGATGGTGATGCTGTGTCTCCTCTAAGACACGACGCCTGGCTTTAAACTGTGCTAGTCCAGAATCCAGATCTTTCAGACTTCAGAAGCCATCCTGAGAAGTCTGAGACACAAAGCTGCCCAAGGTCTAATGGCCCAGGTGCGCTTTTCTCTTTGTGACTCTGCCATTTTCAAGGTTGTTTCCACCCTGGAAGGGAAATTACAGAACCCATTACCAGAAGGTTTCTTCCCAACCCCCTGCTTGGCTGGCCCTATTTCCGGTCAGCAAGCCACAGCTGCTCTGGCGATCCAGTTGCCCCTTTCGTCTGCACCTGCCCGCCCCCTGCCACCCCCTGCCAGCGGAGACCACTGGCAACCAGCTCCGGCTCAGAGCAGGGAGCCTGGCAACCTTCCAGGGGCCTGATATTTTGACAGAGAAAAAGCTCCGTGCCCCAGCAGATGACATTCAGTACGGCTTGCACATGATGTTAGTAAACTCCCTCGAAAAGAATTTAGGGGAAACGACTTTGTGCTAGGGATAACGGCAAACATTGTCAAGGGAAGACGAAGGCACAGCCACACCCTGACCCTTGCTGTATGTTTTTACGCTACCAAAAGCCTGTCATTAATGTTACTCAGTCAAAAGAAAAGAAAATGTTCTATATATAGCAAAACGAATGCAGCTTGGAAACAGTGGTAAAGCATGCAAAGACAGAAGGACAAACATCACATAATTTTGTTAAAATGAAACACCTTTAAAAAACAATGGAGGATGGTAAGGGGAGGGGGAGCACTCTTATGGGGGAGGGGGAGGGATAGTGGGCTTATGGACAGGAAACCGGGAAACCAGGAAAGGGAATAACATTTGAAATGTAAATAAAGAAATATATCCAATTAATTAAAAAAAACAATAAATTTAAAAAAAAAAGCGCTTGCCTAGCAAGCAAAGGCCCTGGGTTCGGTCCCAAGCACCGAAAAAAAAAAAAAAAAAAAAAAAAAAAAAAATAGAGAGACAGACTATAGTTAGTAATGGTTATATAATACCATGAACAAGTGTAATGTTCTCACCTACTTACAGCCTACTAAAATGATATAATTAGGATATAATTTATTTACCGCGATAAAAAAGAAAAACAACGAAGTGCTATGCAGAGCTGTGAAGCAAGTTTGTAACTTGAGTTCCTCAGAGAATCGGGCAGCTTCAAGCCCAACTGGATCGCTAAGAACACTCCTCCATCAACAAGCCGGGCACAGCAGCCAGATGCGGGGGCTCCTGCCTGTTTTTCCAGCACTCAAATGGCGGAGGCAAGAGGATAGCAAGTGCAAGGGCTGCCAGGCATACCTGGCAATATCATGTCTAAAATGCAAAAAGGAAGAAGGGGAAGGGAAAGGAGGGGAGGGAAGGGAGAGGAGGGGAGGGGATGGGAGGGGAGCGACAATTATATGCATCAATATCAGTCTTCATAAAGATAGGAAAGTAAATGATCAATAAGAGCTTCTTTGGCTATTTCTAGAACTATTTTTGAAAAAAACAAATCTGAACAAAATATGGCAAAATGTGGTCCATTTAATCTCTTGGATGTTCGCAGGTTTTATGTAATTTTTTTCCTTTTTTTTTTTTTTTTTTTTTTTTTTTTTTTCCCCGGAGCTGGGGATGAATTCAGGGCCTTGCGTTAGCTAGGCAAGTGCTCTACCACTGAACTAAATCCCCAACCCCTTATGTAATTTTTTTAATCTAAATTAATTTTTCCCGTCTTCAGTTCCTTTCTCAAATCTTAACACTTCCTCTTCCGCCTTCATTCCTTTGACCTGGCTTCTCTGGCTCAGAACACTGATACTTTCAAAAATCCCCCACCCACCCCTCAGTGCCTGTACCACGTGGAGCCGCCCACTTCTGCCCCTCCCCCCCGCACCCTCTCCCTCCCCCGGGCTACCAGAGCAGTCAGGCTTACATACAAGGCCCTGTCACCTGTTGTCTACCCAAGGCCAATCTCTCTGTCTGGTAACTCTTTGGTGCCAGTCTTTTCAACTGGAACTCGTTTGCCATAAAGCCAGACATTTGTGTCTACATAGTTCTCTGACAAGTCCCAAATATGGAGTTTGCTAAGTGAACGCATGTGTTTCCTTTCTATTTATTTGAAATATTTCAGCATTTTACCAATTGATGAGATAATAATATTAACAATTAACATAATGATATCTGAACAGAGAAACAGGGCTGTGTAGGATAAAGTGCTTATCTAGAAGCCCTAGGGTCAATGACCAGCAATACATACCCTAGGAATGGTAGCACCAGTCCGACATCCTAGTACTCAAGAAGAGGCAGGAGGGGGCTGGAGAGATGGTCTTTCAGAGGTCCCAAGTTCAAATCCCAGCAACCAACCACGTGGTGGCTCACAAGCATCTGTAATGAGATTTGATGCCCTCTTCTGGTGTCTGAAGACAGCTATCATGTACTTATATATAATAAATAAATAAATCTTTAAAAAGGGGGGTGGTGGTGCTAGAGAGATGGCTTGGAGGTTAAGAGCACTGATTGCTCTTTTAGAGGTCCTGAGTTCAATTGCCAGCAACCACACGTTGGCTCATAACCATCTATAATGGGATCTGATGCCCTCTTTTGGTGTGTCTGAAGACAGTCACAGTAAACATATATAGTAAATAAATAAATCTTTTTTTTTCTTTTTTCTTTTTTTCGAAGCTGGGGACCGAACCCAGGGCCTTGTGCTTGCTAGGCAAGTGCTCTACCACTGAGCTAAATCCCCAACCCCATAAATAAATCTTAAAGGAAGAAGGAGGAGGAGGAGGAGGAAGGGGAGGAGGAAAAGGAGAAGGAAGAAGAAGGAGAAGGAGAAGAAGGAGAAGAGGAGGAGGAAGAGGGGAGGAGGAGGGGGAGGAGGAAGAGGAGGAGAAGAAAGAAGGAGAAAGAGAAGGAGAAGAAGAGGAGGAGGAGAAGAGGAGGAGGAGGAGGAGGAGGCAGGAGGACCACAAGTTCAAAGTCTTGACTACATAAGACTACATAGCAAATTTGGGGCTAGTGTGCTATACGTGAGACTTTGTCAAAAAAAAAAAGGAGGAAAAAAGGGAAGGGGGAGGGGGAGGGGGAGAGTTAAGGAGAGGGGAGGGGGAATGAAAAGAACTTGAACTCATGAGATGCCTGAACCAACTCTGCTTTATTTTCCCCATAAACCACTGAAATGACTTCGAAGCGTGTTAGTCTTTCAGCGTCTGAGCTGTTTCCCAAAGACGGCTGAGATCATTTTGCTATATGCACGTCCCAACTGTTGCTTAGAAACAGGGGCTGGAGAGATAGCTGGGTTAGCTAAGAAGGCTTGCTCCTCTTGCAGGGACAAAAGTTTAGTTCCTAGCACCCATGCCAAGTGACTCACAACTACCTTTAACTCCAGCTCCAAGAGATTTGACACATTTTCTGGCTTTAATCCCAGCATTAGAGAGGCAATAGCACGTGGAGGCAAACTCTTTGAGTTTAAGGCCAGCCTAGTCTATAAAGACCAGAGCAGCCACACAGAGATACCCTGTCTCAAGAAACAAACAAACAAATTAAAAAAAAAAAAATCTTATAGGCTGGATGGATGGCTCAGTGGTTAAGAACTGGTTGCTCTTACAGAGGATTCAAGTTAGATTCTCAGCATCTACATGGAAACTCACAGCCATCTGCAACTCCAGTTCCAGGGGATTTAGTATCTTCTGGCCTTCCACAGTGCCAAGCACACACACGATTCAGACATACACACAGGCAAACGTCCATAGTCATAAAGTTTACATAACAAAGATCTCTTCCCTTCTGTCTTATCAGGGTTTCTATTCCTGCACAAACATCATGACCAAGAAGCAAGTTGGGGAGGAAAGGGTTTATTCAGCTTACACTTCCACATTGCTGTTCATCACCCAAGGAAGTCAGGGCAGGAACTCAAGCAGGTCAGGAAGCAGGAGCTGATGCAGAGGCCATGGAGGGATGTTACTGACTGGCTTGCTTCCCCTGGCTTGCTCAGCTTGCTCTCTTATAGCACCCAAGACCACCAGCCCAGGGACGGCACCACCCACAATGGGCTGGGTCCTCCCCCTCTTGATCACTAATTGAGAAGATGCCTTACAGCTGGGCCTCATGGAGGCATTTCCACACCTGAGGCTCCTTTCTCTGTGATAACCGCGGCTGGTGTCAAGTTGACACACAGAACCAGCTAGGACACCAACCATAAGTAACTGAGTCAGGAGACACCACTGTGTCTGTGGGGTACATGTTCCAGCTCCCAAGAAATGTGAATATCATCTGAGAACAGGCAAACGAGAGCCAGCAGAACGTGATGAGTTAAGGCACGAAGCACAATCCTCATTATACAGTCACAGACTCTCAATTCTAAGTGCTAGGATTCCAGAAGGTACTGTGCCTGACAGTATGTTCCTCTCTCTTGTTGTCTCTCCTTTGATGTTGTTGTTTTGGGATGAGGGCTTACCGTGTAGCCCTGCCTGGCCTAGAAGGATGTATGCAGACTGTCTTGGTTCGTGTTTTACTGCTGTGAAAGGACACCATGATCAATGCAAGTTCTATAAAGGACAACATCTAATTGGGGCTGGCTTACAGGTTCAGAGGTTCAGTCCATTATCATCAAGGAGGGACCATGGCAGTATCCAGGCAGGCGTGGTGCAGGAGGAGCTGAGTTCTACATCTTCACCCAAAGGAAGCCAGGATCAGACTGAGCATCCTCCAGCAGCTAAGAGGAGGGTCTCCAAGCCCACCCCCACAGTGACACACTTCCTCCAACAAGGCCACACCTTCTAGTAGTGCCACTCCCTGGGCCAAGCATATGCAAACCATCACACAGATCTGTCTGGCTGGAACTCATAGAAATCTGCCAGCCTCTGCCTCCTGAGAGGCGCCACCATGGCGGGCTGGATGTTCATGTTTAGGTAGCAGAAATTTCAAAACGCAATTCTAAATGGATAATCGTAATATTCAGTATCTTTATTCTGAATCAAATATGCATGCTATGTCTTTTCTTTTTTAAAAAAATTATTTATTTTATGTGAGTATGCTGTCTTCAGACACACCAGAAGAGGGCATCATATCTCATTACAGATGGTTGTGAGCCACCATGTGGTTGCTGAGAATTGAACTCAGGACCTCTGGAAGAGCAGTCAGTGCTCTTAACCACTGAGCCATCTCTCCAGCCCTGCATGCTGTGTCTTAAAACAGTAAAAGCCAACATATAAAAGAACTGACTACTGTCCAAGCATGGGACAGGTGGTCTCAATGAAGGACTTTTCCTTCGTTAAGAATATTGAAATGGGGCTGGAGAGATGGCGCAGTGGTTAAGAGCACCGACTGCTCTTCCAGAGGTCCTGAGTTCAAATCCCAGCAACCACACGGTGGCTCACAACATCTGCAATGGAATCCGATGCCCTCTTCTGGTGTGTCTGACAGCTACATTATACTCATATACATGAAATAAACTTTGAAAAAAAATATTGAAATGATTTTCATAAAGTATTTTAGAAATGCCAGTGCTTACCCTAACCATGAAGTGCACACATCCAGGAATATCTATTCAGTGGCACTGTATAGGTGCTTTTTCTTCTAGAGTCTCTGCTACAGGAACAGCCAACATGCCTTGGTGAGCCAAGGTACTTGCCACGAAGCCTGATTTGATCCTGAGTTTGAGATCAGTGAAGTAAATGAGATTGGTTTTTGATTTTGTTTTTTTTAAAGATTTGTTTATTTATTTTATGCGTAAGCATACTGATCTCAGCTTCTGATGAAGAGGGGAACTCTAGTGCCTCAGTGTATGTACCTATAGTTTCCTTAGGTAGTCGAGTCAGTGCCCTGTGTCTCTGTAGCCATCAGCCCTACAAGAATGCTCAAGATTGATCTCAAAGCTAAGGGTCAGGGCTAGGGGAGGCAGGTAGCTCACTGGGTACAGGAGCAGCCTGTTTACATATCCAACACCCTCCAAACGGTGAACAATGCACTGTCCGGGCAGAGCTGGGAAGATCCCAGGGACTTGCTGCAGGGACTTGCTGAAACAGTGATCCCCAGGCTCAGTAAAAGACCCTGTCCTTCTTCAACCTCCACATACACCTTTATGAGTAAACACCACACACACACACACACACACACACACACACACACACACACACACACACACACACACAAAGTGTGCTTATATGGGGTAGGGGTTGGGAGGTAGGGATTGAAGTCTGTCATTGTCATGAACTTCCTGGTTCTCCAAACGAGAATGAGTAATTCATCATTGCCCTTTTATTGAACAAGTAAATATTTACCAAGCACATTTTCATGTTATAATCAGCATAAAACAGAGAAAGTAGAAAGAAAAAAATAATAACAGTTTCTGTGGCTTTCAGCAATTTTCAAACTTTACCTTGATAATCAAGTGTTGGTTTTCATGCACCCAACTCAAGGGACTCATCAGAAGCCTCCTCAGGCTTAGTTCTTACGGTACTATGATAAATACACATCATGCTTTTATGAGTAATTAGTAGATGATATCAGGGTTCTAAAATTAACAAGTTAATATTACCTGTTACCTGCTACATTGATAACCACTGCCCAGAGATGATTTGCAGCAGAAGCTTCATTACAAGAGCTGCAAAACCTTACGTCTGAATCATAAACAGAGTTTGTGTTTCCTCTAGAATACGATGTTTCCAAACAACAATGTCTAAGATTACTAAAATTCCCTGTGATAATTGTGTCTCAGGTTCGCACGGGTCATGTAAGTTCATTTTCATATCCCTAAAAATTAATCAGGCCTGGGGAATATCATTTAACAGTAATAAACACTTAGTGGGTGAAAAGGGAGGCTCTTGTCAACTTTGGCAAACAAGATTGAAAAACTTAGGGACTGGGAATGTAGCTCTGGGGCAGAGCACTTGTTTAGCATGTTTGAGGCCCTGGGTTCAATCCCCGGCATGGGAAGAAAGAGAAGTAAATCTTTTGGGGCTGAGCTGGGTGGTAGAGGGCTTGATGAATATGTCTGGGGTTCTGGATTTGATCCCTGGTACTTTAAAATAAAAATGGCCAGGTGTAGTGAAGCCCTCCTTTAATCCCAGCACTTGAGAGCCATCGACTGGCGAATCTGAATTGAAAGCCAGCCTGGTCTACTGAGTTCCAGGACAACCGAGGCTTCATAGTAAGACACAGACCCAAAAAGCAAAGGAAAGAAAATCTGCCCCACTCCTCTGTACAAAGTTTCAACCCCAGTTTAAATTTGAGAAACTCGCCCCGCAAGTACTTTTCAAACCATTTGCGCTGTTGCTTTTGTTGAAGGTCGGTGGTAGATTTTGCTTTTCTTACCTTCCTTCTCATGATAGGTCTTCCTCAAGAACCACTCTCCTAAAAGCCTTCTCCCCACAGTGGCCTATTCCAGCCAGAGATGTCCCCAGTCTTCTGGCAACAGGAAAGAGGGTTGTTATCCATTGAGAGAAAGATGGGCCGGTGCCTGCTCCGCAGAGGGAGGACTGAGCGATGAGGGCTCTCCCCTGAGTTGTGGAGCCCATCTGAAACCGGGAGAAGCATGCGCTGCTTCTCACGGTGCCAGAAAGTACCACCTGCTCTCGCTGCAATCAGAGAAAAGAGACAAAGACTCTGCTGCCAACGCTCTCAAGAAGCACTCTTCAGAGTAATCATTAACAAGCCCGGAAGCGCATGCTCCACACTCGGGATAAACTGAACACATCTCCAAACTCCAAAGTATTTGTCTACGTGACTCCCACAGCTTACTTATCAGGAAAAGGCTGGGAGAGACCAATCCTGTAACTATTTCGAGCACAAGAAGAACTAACAGCAGAAATCCAGCCTTAGAAAGGGATTTGATTTGTGCTTGTCGCTGCTCGAAAGGAACAGGAGGAAGCCTGCAATCCCAGCCACTCACAAGGCTGAGGCAGGAGGATTACAGGTTGAAAGCCTAAGCAACAGAGTGAGTTTAAGGCCCCGTCAGGCTACCGTAGTAAGATCCTATGTCAAAATAAGAAATAAAAATAAAATAAGAGAGGGCTGAGGGGAGCTCAGAGAAGAGTGTGTAACATGAGCAAGGCAGTGGGTTTAATCTCAGTACAAAAGAAAGAAAAAAATAAGGAGAGAAATAAAAAGAGAGAAGAAGAGGGGGGGAAGGGGAAGGGAGGAAGAGAGGGAGCGTGGGAGCGAGGGAAAGAAGAATGTGCAATTGGAAACGTAGGCCTGAGGCTGGGTTGCTTTCCCCTGCTCCCTCTTGCAGTCTGCCTTTCACAGTTGCTCCAAGGTGGGCTAGAGAGATGGCTCAGCTGTTAAGAGCACCCGCTGTTCTTGCAAAGGACCTGGGTTCACACTATCTGCCTGGTGCACCCACATACATGCAAGCAAAATACTCAAACGTGAAATAAAGTAAATTTTAAAAAAACCTTTAGTTTTTTTTTTTTTTTTTTTTGTTGCTTATTGGGGTTTTTGTTGTTTTTTTGTTTTTTTGTTGTTATGTTTTTGTACTGTTTTCCTTTTTTTTTTTTTTTTTTTTTTCAACACAGGGCTTCACTATGTAGCCCTAACTGTCCTGGAACTCACTATGTAGACCAGGAGGGTTTTGAATTCACAGAAATCCACCTGCCTCTGCCTCTTGAGTTTTGGGACTAAAGGCCTACACCAACAACACCTTTGAAACAATTTAAAAAATAATAAGAATTACTCAAAGGCCACATTCTTCCTTGGGATCTTCCTCTCGGGAGAGAAAAGCTAAAGTTATATTTTAATAACTGGGACCTCCCAAACTTCTCAAATTTGCATCTCAAATGACCCCAATGTCCACTTCCTTCTGTTTTATACAGGGAGCAAAGTGTCCAGGGAACAAAGTGCTTAGGGAGCAAAGTGCATCGCCTGGCGTTCATTAGAAGCAGCGTCTGAGCTCTTCACCTCAGAACCTTCCAGTGAACCCTTTTTCTTTAGCATTAGAGTCGTGGCTTTGGGATCTGATGGGGGAACTTTTTTCCAAACCCTCTGTTTCTAATAGTTTTCCTGAAAGCGGTCCGCGTGTGCGGAGGCACTAAAATCTACCGTCAGGATCAGACTTCAGTTTCAGTGAAGGGAAAGCAAACTTAGGAGAAGACTATTTAAAGCCAACATCTTGAAGAAATTAGCAAAAGCATTCTCAGACCTGCCTCCCTGCCACACGATAGTTTCCACTTGTGAAAAAGAGCAAATTCATTTAGAAAGATGTTTTGTAATCCCAATAGCAAGAGTCAGTGTGGTTAAAAGCCAGTACGTTCTTGAAAAGCCCGTGTGAGTCAACCTAAGAATGGCCAGTCATGCATCCTAAATGTGACTTATCTGGCACGGTTTCACATGCAGTTCCAAAAGTTCCATCCCTGGCCCACACATGGGAGTTGACAGACATGTCCCCGATCAAACACCTGCACAGAGTTTGTACACAAACATAATCCCCAAAGCCACCGCCTGGAGCCATCACACTGGTTCTGAGTGTTCACAGCCACTACCTCAAGAAATGTCTTTGTCATAGTTTGTTGTTTTAAGAAACAACAATCCCAGCCATTTGGTTTTACCAATGAAGACTTGGGAGACAGACGCTGTGGTGAAAGCCTGCTAGCTCAGAGAAGCAGGGAAAGCACCCAGCTGACCTTCCTACTCCACCAACCTCCTAGAAGGAAAAAGATCCTTCTCCCTCTCCACGCCATCTTAAATAGCCTTCTTCTCAGTATTCCTCCTTTCTGTTTTCGTACGTTCACTCCCTGTCAACTGGTTCCTTGTTCTGCCTCTCGATCTAGGGTTGACCTATTTAGCCCTCGGGTTTAATGTGTGTGCTAGGGCTGAGCCACACCACAGCAAGGGTTTTCCAGTTCACAGTCTTGGGGTTCACAATGTGATCAAACATCCTGCAATAGCAGTGGAGGGAGATGAATCTGACCGAAGCATATTACAGACCCGTATGAAGGCAGAAAGAAGACCTGCTACTTTTTATAATTAGTATATATGAATACACAGTGACAGGAAAAGAAGGAAGAAACACTCTCGTTTTACAAACAGAGGACACCGCACACACACACACAAACACACTGATTCAAGAACTAATCCACCGCAGCCATGAGGGTTGGCTATACAGGAAACCAACTCATTGGAACGTCATACTGCATACACATATCTCAAATATTTATTTCGTGTGTGTGTGTGTGTGTGTGTGTGTGTGTGTGTGTGTGCCTAAGTATGTGCATGTGTGTCTGCGAACCATATGTGTGCTTGCCCATGGAACCAGAAAAGGGAGTGGAATCCCTCAGGACTGGAATTACAGGGTCTAGTGAGCACCATGTGGGTTCTGGGAACTGAATCCAAATCGTCTGCAAGGTGATCCAGGAGATCTTAACTTCTGAGCCATCTCTGCAGCCCTAAACAAATGGAATTTGGTTTAGATTGGTTTGGTTTGGTTTGGTTTAGTTTGGTTTGGTTTGGTTTAGTTTGGTTTAGTTTGGTTTAGTTTGGTTTGGTTTGGTTTGGTTTAGTTTAGTTTGGTTTGGTTTGGTTTGGTTTGGTTTGGTTTGGTTTGGTTTAGTTTGGTTTAGTTTAGTTGTTTAGTTTGAGACAGGGTCTCATCGTGTAACCCTGGCTGGCCTGGGACCCTCTCTGTAGGAAAGAATGACATTAAACTTCAGATCTTGCTGCCTTCACCTCCTGAATGCTAGGATTAAGGGCCTGTGCCACCATGTCCTGTTTATAGTACTGAGGGTCAACTTCACGCTAGGTAAGCTCTTTACCAACCGAGCTACTCCCAGCCCCCGCTACCTGCCAAATACATACATAAATACATAAATAAATAAATACATACATACATACATACATACATAAATAAGGAAAACAGACTTTCTGAAGTATTTAAGTTTAACCTAATGAGATATATTTAAGTGTGTTATGAAATATGGCTTCCGTTTTGAACTTGAAACCTAATTTTGTAATACTTAACATATGCCGTAATCTCTCTTAATGCTTTCGACCCAGGTTCCCTGGGCTCTTTTGTTTGGTTCATTGATAATTAGATCGTAGACTGATTTAAAGCTTGAGGCTCTTTTCAAGATCGCATACTGTCAAGCAGCTGGATAGACTGCCACAGTTCTAATTCTCTGTAACCAGGGGTTTCTACTTAACTTTCCCTTCAAAAAGCAAAGTCCCCTTACATTTCCTTGAACCGTGATCACCCTAGCGATGGTCACCATAGCAATGATCACCATAGCAACCCCATCGGATGCTATTATAGCCCACAGTGGTACACAGGGCCACCTTTCCATGGAGGGATTTGGACTCAGATTGGAAGGCACAGAGCTAGCCCCTTCACCGCCAACTCCAGGTCTGTGATCTTCCCGATCTGTCAAACTGGTTTGCACGTCAGATGAAACCCCCCATGAGAAGGCTCCCAGTGCTCCCCCTTCTCCTTAGGGAATTGAGTCTTCACTCATAGAAGTAAAATCAGGCCCAGCCAGGCATGGTGGCACAAACCTATAATCTCAGCACATCGGAGGATGAAGCAGGAGAATCAGGATTAGGAGTTCAAGGCCAGCCTTGACTGCATGATAAATATGAGGCCAGCCTGGCTGCATGAGGCCCTGCCTCAAAGGAAATGAAGGAGTGGGGAAGGGTGGGGGAGGGGGAGTAGGAACGGGAGGATAGAGAGAAGCAGTCCAATACAATACAATACAATAAAAAGGCTAAATGCAAAATATTATTAGTATCTAATATAACTGATTATGAAAAAAACATTCAGGCCAAGCAACATGTTAATTATCTAATCAGAACATTATTTTTGAAATAGAACCTGCCCCAGTCGTTTGAATAAAGTAACAGTTGGTTTGACTGGTTCTGGCTTTACCACCATATTCTTTGACACTCAGAACTCCTCCACTCAGTTCTAAAGTGGGGCTCTGGTGACCACAAAGGCTATATCAAGTTTCATATAGTTAGGCAGCACAGAAGAAATACAGTAAATAGATTGCCTTATGCCTGTAATCCCAGCACTCAGGAAACTGAGATTCACCCTCGTAGACAGTCTGTACTACAAAGTAAGGGGAAGGCAAGACTGAACTACTGAGAGAAACACTGCCTCAGGAATAAAATCAGGAAGGAGATCTGGCTTGTTCTTGTGTTTGCTAACAGTGGAAAGTTCTCTTGTTTCAGTGCTGCACCGCTGTGACACAGTGTGGCTCGGTGAGATCCAGAAATGACAGGAAAGTGAGGGTGAACTATTCTGCATATGAATGTTTGCATGTATGTATGTATGTATGTATGTATGTATGTATGTGCACCATGTGCATGCCTGACACCCACCAAAATCAAGAGAGGCTTTAGATACCTCTGGAACTGGAATCAAAGATGGTTGGGGGCCACCATATCGCTGCTGGGAATTGAACCCAGGTCCTCGGTACGAGCAACAAGTACTCTTAACTGCTGGGCCCTGAAGGGGTGTTTTTAGTAGATGACTTCTGAGGGATCGCACCATGCTGATGTCAAGATGCAAATGCATATTGCTGAGCTCTACTCCCTATCTATCTATCTATCTATCTATCTATCTATCTCCATATATATATATATATAACAAGAATAAGTCTGGCCTGACATTCCTGGAGCTGCCTTTACCTACCCTCTTATTTAGGGATTCCAACTTTATCTCTTAGTAGCTTTGTTGCTGATGTAATTATGTAAGTTGATACCTGGTAAGGCATTATGGGAGAAAGGAGAACTTGACTGGTTTTAACTAAAGTACAAACCATTTGCTGGGTGGATAAGTTGTTTGTTACCAGAAGCTACAGATTAGCAAACAAAACATTCCAGCGCCAGACATAGAATTCCTTCCTTTTTGTGTCTGCTTGCTTGCTTGTTTTCTACGTTTTGGTTTTGTCATTGTTGTTATTGTTTGGGTTTTGGTTTTTGTTTTTTTTTTTTTTTTAGTTTGTTTGGGACAGGGTTTCCCTATATAACCTGGCTGGCCTTGAACTCAGAGATCTGCCTCCCTCTGCCTTCCGTGTGCTCTAGTGTGCCTCAAGGCTACCTTCTGCTTGCTAATTTTCAGGGTTTAAGTCATTGCTAATTTCTTGTTAGTTCCTCTAAAATCCTTGTTTTAGCCACTAGATGCTAATGTTATCTCCTAAGATGAGGGTTCCTGCATTTAAACTGTTATTTTTCACATCTAACCATGTAGGTTATAACAGGTACAATGGAACTCCACACAGTTGAAGAAGGCTAGATGTTATTCCCATCTACCTCCCAGACCCAGTTTTACTTTTAGGCTTTGCTGGACCGATGCCCTTCTGCTGTGTGGTAGTGGCCCTCGTCTTTCCATTGATAGAAAACACGTGTGTAAGAACTCCCAAACACACCCTGCATAGCTTAGTGCCTTTCTCTATTTTGCAAGATTTGGAATTACTTTTTCACCGCGCTGGGAAATCATTTATAAACCTTTACAAGCCGAATCCATGTAGTAATTATTTTTAACTACTTCTCAAGCAAGTCACTTAACACTTGATGGCCAGGCCAGGAGAGAATGTGCTGAGATCCAGTCAACAGGTGGGCCATCACTATGGAAACAAGTCAGAAGAGAAGGTCACTTCTGTGGGTCCCACTCCTCACTTCCCTGACCACCAGCCCCACAATTTTAAGTTCAAACACACCCTTCTTGAATGACAGTCTCATCTCTGCCCTCTCAATCTCCTGCAGACATTCTTTCTTCTCTCAATCATCAGCAAGGCCTACATGCTTCCATAAGGATTTGCACCATGCACTATCTACTTTTGCAAGCCACTAGATGAACCTGCCCTCCCCAATAAACTGCAACTTGGGATTGATGCTGTGGGGCAGTCTGATTTTGCCCAGGTCTGCCGCTCCCCTCAAGTTCCAGTGACCTTTGTCAATGTCTCAGTTTTTTTGGAACGGTTACTCCAGTAGAGCAGAGACTGCTCGTTGAGGATCCAACCAATGTCCTCTTCTTCTGGGTTACACAAGAAGGCCATAGTCTGCAGCTTCTTTGTGTATAATGTAGTCCGTGTGCAAGCTCTGTTCATGGAGTATGAGCAGAATTAGCATCCCTCTGGGGCTGGACCAGAGCTGCCTAAACGCCCCCATGTGCCCTTACCCCTCAGTGCAGGGGAATGCTTATCCTGTACAGACTATAGCCACCAGGGAGAGAATGATAGATTCTAGCAGCCATGTGCTAGAATAAGTCTGTGAAGCAATTCCTTATCACCCCAACACGGTCATGCACATCAAGAGACATGCTCCCCACTCTCCCCGAAGATAGAGGAGAGTGCACTAGCTATGGTTATAAGGCTACCCTGACACTAACCCATTAGCTAAGGCCTTGCATTCTGTTCTACTGAAAAAGAAAAGATTTAAATGTCCTTGGCCTTGTGCTAAGTAATGGAGGTTGACTCAAGGGACCTGAAGAATTAGGGCTTAATAACTAAGCTAAATTATTTAATTCTTTTTGTTGTTTTGTTTTGCTTTGCTTTGCTTTGCTTTGAGAATGGGTTTCTCTGTGTAGTCCTGGCTATCTTGGAACTTACTCTGTAGACCAGGCTGGCCTCTAATTTGGAGACCCACCTGCCTTGGCCTCCAGAGCACTGGGGTTAAAAACGTGCACCACCAATGCCCAGCTTAATCCTTAATTCTTAGGGGAGCTAGACCTTCCTGATTTGAAAACACCAGCCACTATATAACCAACAGCCTCTAAAACTTAGCATCTGGAACTGGGCCCTGGTGGCGCACACCTTTAATCCCAGCACTGGGGAGGCAGAGGCAGGTGGATCTCTGAGTCTGAGGGTAGCCTGGTCTACAGAGAAAGTTCCAAGACAGCCAGAGCTACACAGAGAAACCCCAGCTCAACTTAGCATCTGAGGGGAGGAAGGAAAGAGCCAAAAGCTCCTTTACAGGCTGCCTTTCTACGGAACCCAGAGAGCTAGACCCCAACATGATGCATTGTGCCTGAAAGTTGAGAGACTGATCGTCCTTTTTTTAAGAAGAAAAGAAGAAACAAAATAGGTGTCCAAAGTGAAATTAAAAAAAAAAAAACAAAAAAAAAAAACACTCCTTTGAACATAAAATGTTCTGTTTATTTTCACGGGTTTTATAGAACTGTGAAAACATTGGTCACATAAATAAAAATAGAAGAAATTCAGGTGTAGAATGGCTCTGAGTCTCTGCCCAGGTTTGCTGATTTTAAAAAAAATTATTTCGAATACATTACCATTAAAAAATAAGTTATTCTAGGTACTCTATTTATCACTAAGCAAATCACTTGTTACTGCTCAAAGTAAAGACTAACAACAAGATTATTTCCTCCGAGAATGAGAACTCTCTTACTCACAAAGTAGCCCATCCGCCCAGCTTAGCCCTCAAGTCTCACCACTTCCACTCTGATTTCTACTTGCTTTCATATACAGAGTGGTTACACCCAAGGAAGGGCTAGTGAAAGTGGGGTAGAGGGTAGATAAAGAGTTGGTTCTAAAAGGGAAACTTGGAGGTGAAAATTGCAGGAAAATGTGTGTATGAGAGGTAATAATAATAATAATAATAATAATAATAATAATAATAATAATAATAATTCCTTAAGACTACGAAAGCATATGTGCCCCTTGGTCATGTTTTGCATGCTTCTGAACTGATCCCCTCAAGGCAAGACTGGCACCCCAGTAAGGTATCAAACATGTATGGGGGCAGGCTGGTAATTCTAAGAGTTATAGCCAATTAGAAGCAAGGGAGTGGTAGCCTGGGACTTTCAGGCGATGTCTAAAATAGGGACAGTCCCATAGCTGTACCCTAACTCAATGTCAGTGCTTTGTTATAGAACCGAAAGGATTCTAGATCACCCAGCTGTTGTCCGGAGAACGGGAGAAAACAATAAACGAGGCGTCCAGCATGTTGTAAATAAGGCTGGGTCAAAAGCCAGAACCTGCAGACATCAAGTGGCTTCAGGAAAGCCGTCACAGTAGTTGATTAACCCCATTCAAATCGCCCATGCAGCCGCAGCGGGCGTTCCTTGCTACCCGCCCCAGTGTTCTGAGTTCCCAGATGAAACGCACGCACGCACGCACACACACACGCACATTTGGAAAGTTCCACTAACTCATATTTCATGAAGGAGACTGAGCTGCTCTTCTCACATAGTCCCATTAGAAGACTAATGGAGGGGGTTGGGGATTTGGCTCAGTGGTAGAGCACTTGCCTAGTAAGCGCAAGGCCCTGGGTTCACACACAGCCCTAAGGAATGAACCCTCCCTGTACGTGTGGAGAACAAAGGTTGGCAGGACCCACGTGGCTTTCAGTTTTCAGGCTACTGGATCTGTGTCTTCTCCTCCTTCTAAATTTGTGTCTCTCCAACTATCACGCTATTGAAACAACCGACCTCCTCCCAAATTTCTCTAGGAATCTCATGCAGGGAGAAAGAAAGGGTGCTATCCAGATAGGATGTTTGTCTCCGAAAAGAGGATGAGGAGACTATACCGACACACACACACACACACACACACACACACACACACACACACACACAATGATGGGTCAATGGTGGTTGGGCGGGACCACAGCTCGATCCAGCCTGACTTTCTATTTAAACTTCAGACTCACTTCAGGACCTTGAAGATGAACTGGAGGGGGTCTCCGGACTTCTTCACAAGTTGGCTGATTCAGATCTAGAGGACAGATAGCTAAACTTGACATCTTGGGATACAAACCATAACCTCAAGTTTGGTTAACACCTCAGATTCACTTTACTCTGACTCTGCCCTAGACTAGAGGTCACAGGACATTTCCACATGTACTGGGCTAGTCTTGGCTTCAACCTCCGGGTTTATCTGCACATAATCTTAGTCTTTCTGGCCAATTACAGTTTCCTTTCTCTCTCTCTCTCTCTCTCTTTTTTTTAAATAGTTTCCTTTCTCTCTCTCTTTTTTTTTTTTCTTTTAAATACTCTTGTTTGGAATAGAACGTAAGCACCTCGCCCAGTCTTTCCCGTTGATCAGGTTTAAAGTGTTGCTGATTAATGGGTGGCTGCCCTTGTTGGTGAGCTGTGAGTCTCCCCTGAAGGAATAGCATCCTGCGGCACCTGTTAGGAGGCATGCCTGGACTTAAGAGTCTTCAAGATGAGAGCTCGTTTTCTCATTTCTACCCCTCGTGCAATTGTCCCCTGTTAAAATAATAATAATAATATTCTTGGCATTGTACAAAGAAACAGACAAAGTGAAAGTGACAAAAACTAAAGGTAAACCATGACCAGAACGAGCCAAGTTGCAACGCCCATGGCCAAAATGGCCTCTGCTTTCTATCCCTAATGCGAGGGGGAACTTGGCTATTCCTTACAGGCTGAGATTCATCTCATAGTCTATTCCTACGGGTTTATTTAGAAAACTGATCAAAGGAAAGGAGGAAGGGCCTTTGCATAAACAAAAAAGTTCACCAGGTCCGGGAGATTAAAAGGTTTGAGTTCAAGCTGGATGTATGGTGGCACACATCTTTATCCCAGCCCTCTGCAGGCAGAGGCAGGTGGATCTGTGATGTGAGTTCAAGGCCAGCCTGTTCTACAAAGTTCCAGGACAGCCAGGGCTACACAGAGAAACCCTGTCACACACACACACACACACACACACACACACACACACACACACACACACACGGTTTGAAGTCCTTTGCGTAAGTTTTATCAGGTGTAGGGAGATTTATGGAATATTGACCCACTTGAGCTGACTTTGATAGAAAACAAACAAAACAAAAAGTTTCCCCGGTTCCTTTTCCCTCTTTTTATTAACACAGTAGCTTCCTTTGCATTGATAACTTCTGCCCTTCCTGGGAAATATGGTAGTCGAAGAGAGAAGCATGAGCAGATGTGTTTTCTTGGGAGATGATAAAACCTCTACGGGAATTAACACTGGTTAGCAGCAAACACTGAAGTGGCGTTTACTGTGTACCAGGCGGCTTGCAGTTCCTTCCATATTTTAATTCCGTGTTCCCACACAGCAACCCTATGAGATCAGTTCATGAATGGGGAAACCAAGCCACAGAGGGCTGAAGAAGCATGCCCAGTAAACACATGACAGATTTGAAACAACGTTTGCCCTTGGCCACCACAGCGTTTTGTTTCCCGTTAATGTATTTCTGAGCCCAGTGAAAGCAATAGTACCATGTGTCAGCTCAAACCACAATTCAGACCCCAAGAGCCTTCTATTCCCCTGACAGGTATGTCGGGCCCCAAATAAAACATGAAAATATGAAAAGAGTTTTTAGTCAACTACTGATTTCTTTCAGTTTAGCTTTTTGCTTTGGGGTTTTTGTTTTTTGTTTTTTTTTTTTTGGGGGGGGTTGGTTTTGAGACCAGGCTAGCCTTGAACTCACAGAGATCCAACTGCCTCTGCCTCTGCCTCTTGAGTGCTGGGATTAAAGGCATGGGCCACCACCGCTACTTGGCATGCCTACTTCTCTTATTGAACCCAGGACCATCAGCCCAAGGATGGCACCACACACAGTGGGCTGGGCCCTCCCTCACCAATCACTAAGTAAGAAAATGTCTTACAGCCAGATCTTCCCCCCCCCCCCCGGAGCTGGGGACCTTGCGCTTCCTAGGCAAGCGCTCTACCACTGAGCTAAATCCCGAACCCCCTTACAGCCGGATCTTATAGAGGCATTTTCTCAGTGGAGGTTTCCTTCTTTCAGAAGATTCTGACTTGTATCAGGCTGATATAAAACTAGCAAACACCAGCCATGTCAAGCAGAGGAGCAAGAAGAGGAAGTGAAGGAGGAAGAGGAGGAGGAAGAGGAGAGAAGGATTGTGTTCCCCTCCTCAATTAGTCCTACTTCAGAAGGATTAGACACTACACACAGTAAGGCAGCTAGCCCATCTATTCTTAAGATTTATTTATTTTATTTATATGAGTACACTGTAGCTGTTTTTCAGACACACCAGAAGAGGGCAACAAATCTCATTACAGATGGTTGTGAGCCACCATGTGGTTGCTAGGAATTGAACTCACAACCTCTGGATGAGCAGTCAGTGCCCTTAACCAAGTTAGTAGGCGGAGAGCTCCCTCTCATCATCTGTGTATGTAAACAGAACCTCATTTTTGGCTGGGGAAGACATTGTACTTCTGATCCTCCTGCCTCACGTCTCCTACTTCAACTCATAGCAATCGTCCTGCTTCAGCTTTCCTAGTGCTAACATTATAGACTCAAGAAACCATGCCTGGCTTTGATCCTATCTTTAAAGAAAATATTCACGTTTTGGAACACTGCTGAGTAGAATTAGCATATGAGTTTGTGCTCCCGCAAACTCAGCCTTGATAGGAATCCTGATACCAAAACATAGAGGCACCACAAGGCAAGAGGATCATGGGCTCTACCAAGGACTAATTAGCCTCTCCGTCAAAACCTTGATATGGAATTTTCCATGAGCCAGAAAGGAATTTTACCTATTCTAAGCCACTTATATTTCAAGATAGTTCATAGAAGCTGCCCTAAAGTGAGAAAAGTAAGAAAACCTCATTCATCTTCCTATTCCCTTCACCTCACTGGGGTTGGTTTGAATGCAAAAATGTCCCCCATAAGTTCACGTACTTAAACACTTGGCCCCCAGCTGGTGGTGTCCTTTGGGGATCCTTGCTAGTGGGAATACAGCACTGGGGGCCAGATTTGAGAGTTTATAGCCTTGACCCACTTCCCGTTGGCTCTCCCTGCTTTCAGTTTGTGGTTGAAGATGTGATCTCCCGGCTTTATCCCTGCTGCTGTAGCTTCCCCACAACTATAAACACCTAGCCCTCTGGAGTCATGAGCCCAGATCAGTTCCTCCTTACGTTGCCTTTGGTCATGGTATTTAGTGACAATAATCATAGAGTGACTAATAGGTGTGTTAAACCAGACTTTATATAGTATTCTCACAGTATAGATAGTAGTCTTATCTCTTCACAGGCAAGAGAAGAGTACCAGATAAGAAATGCTGCTCGATGAGGGCTGGAGAGATGCGGTTAAAGAGCACTAGATGCTCTTCCAGAGGCCCTGAGTTCAATTCCCAGAAACCACATGGTGGCTCACAGCCATCTGTAATGGGATCTGATGACATTCTGGTGTGTACTCATAAATAAATAAATAAATAAATAAATAAATAAATAAATAAAATGTAAAAAAAAAAAAAAAACTTTTGACAGGCTGGGTTTATCTGAAGTGAGTTTTGGTAAAACTGGCCCTAAGTAATATGAAGTATTGGAATCAAGATGTATGGAGTTTGTTTGTTCCTTTTAGAGTTTTTTTTTTAAGTTTTGTTGTTGCTTTGGTTGATTTATTTGTTTATTTAGTATGTATGTTTGTATGTATGCATGTATGTATGTATGTATGTATTTATTTATTTATTTGAGACAAGGTTTTCCTGGGAAGCCCAGGCTGTTCTGGAACTCTCTGAGGCAGCCCGGGCTAGCTTCGAACCCTCCCTCTTCAGCCTCAGTCAGGCTGGGATTACAGATGTGGTGACAGCACACCCGGGTGCTAAATGTTCTTTAAGTACAATAATTAGTTTCTATTCTACTGCGTGTTTGGAGTGCCGATAGAATGAACACTTCTGATAAGCAGCTCTGCCATTATTCAGAAAAATCAGTGAAGTCCCCTGACAGTCACAGCTCAGTGAGCTGTCTGCTTGTAAGTTCTAGCAGAGGCCTGGCAGCACTGGGATAAACTGGGGTTTTGATGGAAGGGCCAGAGGGAATGGAAAGGCGCTTTAAACAGCTTAGGCCACACTACTGACCAGGAGTCCCCCACAGTGAGGAGTAAGACGCTGTGCAAAGCACTGGGTTGCAGGCAAGCATGACTAACAGGCATCATCCAATAAAGGACCTGAATAGAGCCCGCACACGGTCTATAAAAGCTTCATGGAGGCTCCCCAATAGCTCCCTGCCACTGGAGAGTGATAATGTTGGCTTCAGCTGAAATCCCTTGTCCCCCAGAGACATTGAACTTTCCTCCTGCTAGAGTCTTTTTGATCTTGGACCATCCATCTCATCATCAGTGGTGGGGAAATTAACACCATTTGACCTCCTATTCTCTCGAATCTTTTCCATCTTAACACCAGCTGTTGGCTTTTGAAATTCAAAAGAAATCCGAGTGAGTCTCTGCCTTGGCTAGGGCGGTGTTTTTTTCCCCCTGGAGGTTGGTTTTTTGTCCAGCCAACAGCAGCAGGTGTGTAGAATTAGTGGGACCATCCCACATACACCTAAGCCCAGCCAAGGTATCACTGTCGGGATAACCAGCTGGAAGAGTGTCGCCCTCATTTTACATCAGGTCGAAGAAAAACAACAAAAAGAAAAGCCTTCGTGTTCCCCAAGATGACATGGACAGTCAGAATCAAGCTGGCCCCTGTGAGAATCACAAGCAAAGCAGGTCACACAGGGGCTGCATGTGAGCAAGTGAAGGGAAACTCCCTTAGAGACGGGCAAGGCTCAAGACTTACTAGACAGTCGCTGGCTTCCCCTTACAAGCAACACGATCACTTTGGGTGATATTCCAAAGGTACATGTCATTTGTTGGCGTGCTGAAGAGGGATTTTCCCACTTCGATTACAAGGAAATATAGAACGTGATGGGTGTGGTAGAACCTGCCTGCAATTCCGGCATTTGGGAGGCTGAGGCAGCAGAATCACCAAGAGTCTGAGGCCAGCCTGAGCCAGAGAGAGAGAGAGAGAGAGAGAGAGAGAGAGAGAGAGAGAGAGAGAGAGAGAGAGAGAGAGAAGAATATGGAAGACCAATGAGATGGTTCATTTGAGTAAAGAAACATACAAACTAGACAATCCCGATGACCTGAGTTTCACCCCCCCCCCAAACCCATGTAAAGGTGAAAGGAGAGAACGAACTTCACGAAGAGGTTCCCTGACCTCCACTCCCATGTTGTGGCACACATGCACCCTCCCTCCATATCACCATCATCATACCCACGGCAGTACATAAAATTAAATTTCATTAAATTTTAAGAAACGTGGAAAAAGATAGAGCACATCATTAAACATTAGCCAGTCCTAACGGTCCTGAATCCCTGTTTACAGAAGGTTGAACTAGACAAATCTCAACCTCGGTCTTCTCTCCTTGGATCGTTGCTTGTTTTTGGTGATTGGTGTTGAGGATTGACCTTAAGGCCTGGTGCACTCTAGCATTGGGCTACACCCAGTAACCTCATGTGGTTAAAGCATTGAAAAAGTTATCAGTATTTGGGCAAGAAATTGGAGGCTTGGGGGTTGGGATTTGGCTCAGTGGTAGAGCGCTTGCCTAGCAAGCACAAGGCCCTGGGTTCCTTAGATTGGAGGCTTGGTCAAACTGGGGAAGGGGGCTCTGAGTGGAATGGAATAGATGGGGGGACATTCTGTCCACACTTGGAATACGTGTAGCTGCTAGAATTTGCACATAAACTAATAAAGTGTGAGGCAAGTGGTATCAGACAGGCATGGCGGGCACACCTGTAATCTCAGCGTCTAGGGAGGCCATCTTGAGCTGTGTAGTGACATCCAGAAAGCAAGGGGGAAGGATGTAAAAAGAAGAGAAAGGAGCAGAGAGGAAAGGGGACTATGGGAGATCTGGAAAGAAAGAAGGGAAAGAAAAAAAGAAAGAAAAAAGAAAGAAAGGAAGGAAAGAAAGAAGAAAAAAAAAAAAAAAAGGAAGAAAGAAAGAAAAGAAGAAAAAAAAAAAGGAGAAAGGGAAAGAAGGAAAAAGAAAGGAACGAACGAAGGAAGGAAAGAAGGAAGAAAGAAAAGAAGGAAGGAAAGGAAGGAAGAAAGAAAGAAGAAAGGAGGGAAAAGGGGAGGAGGAGTAAGAAGGAGGAGGGAAAGAAGGAAGGGAGGAAGGAAGGAAGGAAGGAAGGAAGGAAGGAAGGAAGGAAGGAAGGAAAGGTGTAGTGGATACTCCAGCACATCTGAAGTTGGCCTGAGCCTGCTGAATTTGAATCAATCTGTCCTAAAATCCATATTGAAAGATGAGTGAAGTTCCACTTGTATAGCCCATGGTCTATTTTCAAGACATGGTCTCTATTCTTTCTTCTATGTTAATAACAGTCTTGTTGTTTCTGTTTCATAGCTACAGATAGAGTGGTACGCCAGGATTAATCAACCTGCCACAGTCACAGCGCTCACCAGGGAGAGCTGGGTGCCATGAACACTTCCCAACTTATCTGGGGAATGATTGAGGCTCTGGACCCCTAGATAACATCAGCCTCAACCTCACGTTTCAGCTGTGTGTTCTCCATCAGTTGGGGCAAAGCATCCTTCCTTAACCTCGAGTTTCAGCTGTGTGTTCTCCATCAGCTGGGGCAAAGCATCCTTCCTCAACCTCACATTTCAGCTCTGTGTTCTCCATCAGTCGGGGCAAAGCATCCTTCCTCAACCTCACGTTTCAGCTGTGTGTTCTCCATCAGTCGGGGCAAAGCATCCTGCATGTCCCCAGCCCTCATCAAATGGTCACCGCCGACTGAAATCCTCACAGGAGCTGTTTTGTGAGTGTGAGAACGTAGGCTCTGGAATAAGCCCCATTTCAGGCCTGTCCTGACCGCTAGACCTCTGACTCAGAGCACACTTCCCTGGCCTTCCATTTTGCTTTGTGTTAAAAAGAGAAAGAGGGCAGGGTGGCTCAATGGTACAGAACATGTTGACACGTTCAGAAGGAGACTGGAGCTCCATCTTTAGCCCCATAAAACGGGAGAGGGGGGAGGAACCAAGGGAGAAAGGGAGATAATCACATTTAGTCCTCGGAGTTGTGAGAGGGATCCTGTGAAATTACATTTACAAAGCACTTAATCCAGGAGCACCAGGTCCTGGCTCATCAGGTAACCGGAAAGTGTAAACGCCAGGCGAGTCAGCCTACACTTCAGTTGCTACAGGTTAGAAGAGCCTGGAACGTAATAGAGCCCTTGAGGATGCCTCTCCTCAGAGACTGCTGTGGTCCCCGCCCTGCAGGCTGCTATGTTGGCAGAGGAGCCTGAGCTGAATCGGCACAGCTGCCCTCAGGGTAATTTTACCTCGCACAGGGCCGTGCCCTTAACCATATACCCAACACACCCATATCTAGCTTTCCTGTCTGCAGAGAGATAAAGGCAAACAGAGGCATCTGACTCCTCAGCTGCATCTGTCCGTCTTGTCCGCCATCCTGCCAGCGTTGGCTTATGCATGTGTTAGTGCCAGAGACTCCCGACTTCTACCCCCGAGGCTGCAGGCAGAGGTGGACAAAGGAGAGTCCAGTCTTCTTGTTACTCCGTGGGCAGTCAAGGAAAAAAATATTAACTGATTACTTAAACTCCATTTCCAAGTCTGATATAAAATAAAACTAAAACATTTCTTCAGACACCCCAATCCCCCTAATAGATTCCCTTCATAGTCATATTTAAAAGTATAAGATAGGGCTGGCAAAATGATTCAGTGGGTAAAGCATTTGATGCCAGGGATGCTGACCCGAGTTCAATTCTTTGAACCTACGTGATAGAGGAAAAGAAGAACTAATTTCTTCTGAATGCTATCCTCTGACCTCAACACACATGGTACATGGGCATGAATACACACACACACACACACACACACACACACACACACACACAACCAATTAATAAAATATATGTAATACAAATATAGTTAATTAATTAATTAATTAAATACTCAACATTACCAGAGCAGCCCCCACCCTTCAAGGCAGTCATGAGCTAGCTTACTCTCCTGACTCACAGTATATGACTCTGTTCTGACACTACTCGCTGCCACCCTCTTTGCCTGTGACACCAATACACTCCTCACCTGAGGGGTTTGCCTCTTCTTGCCTTTCCCTAGAAAGCCTCTAGAAGCTACCTAATGTCTTCTTCTGTTGATGACTCTTCCTGTTAACTCTTCGGAAGCCAGCCTCCTATCCCGGTGGTGGTGGTGGTGGTGGTGGTGTCTACCCAAAAGCCTACAAGAAGGTCAATATACACCATATATACCAACTAGAAGCTCCTAAATCATAACACTCATGGTTTATATACATCGTCCCATTAGGATACTGGTGACTGGTTTGATGGATTATGGGTGTATCCTATTTGTGGTAAGGGCAGGCAGAGGGCGTCAGGATCTGAACCTCAGTATTCAGTGCGGTGGGGAAGATGCAGGAATCCTTTGGTGTTAGGGTTCCTAGCAGCCACACACCATGATTTCTTTGAAATGTAAATCTACCAGAGCTCCACATCAAACCAGAAGAGGAAGAACCTTCGGGGCTGGATGGAGCAGTTTTGTTTGCTCATCTCGAAATGCAGCACCATGTTGGAACCCAGTGCAATGACTCAGACTTCTTCAGCAATGCAAACTAAGAAGGCTCCATGGCTAAGGGCACAAGAGCAGCTCTCGTGCTCTTCACAAGGCCTGAGTTCATTCCCTGAACCTAGGCTGGCAGTTCACACTGTCTGCACGTAACTCCAGGTCCGGAATGCCCATGGCCTTTGAAGGCACCTCCACCGAATGTGCATATGCCCACATTCAGACACTCTCCTACACATAGTTAAAAATAATAAAAATTAGCTGAGCAGCGGCATCATATGCCTTTAATTCCAGCCCTTGGGAGGCAGAGGCAGGAGGATCTCTGTGAGTTCAAGGTTAGCCTGGTCTACAGAGCGAGTTCTAATACAGCCAAGGCTACACAAATAAACCCTGTCTTAAAAATAAATAAATAGAAATTAATTAATCAATTAATTAAAAATTAAAATTAAAAAATAGAAACCCGGGGTTGGGGATTTAGCTCAGTGGTAGAGCGCTTGCCTAGCAAGCGCAAGGCCCTGGGTTTGGTCCCCAGCTCTGAAAAAAAGAAAAGAAAAAAAAAAAATAGGAACCCTTTCTGCAGGGGAAAAATGTTATACATAATTTCAGAGAAAACACAGGATGAATTTATCTACTCAGCCTTGTTCCTTTTGTCTTCTTTCTCTGACCATTTTCATGTATCCCATCCAGGCTAGCCTCAAACTCCTTATGTATTCGGCTTCCACATGCTGGGATTATAAGCACGAGTCACACCATCTGGCAGGGTGCTCACTCCCCTCTTCTGGAAAACGACAGGCGAAGCTCGAAGCTCGGTGAAGTTAGGGACTCTCAGCCCAGCTTTAACAGGGAGCAAGAGCTTGGTCATCCAAGTTCGCTTTCCCATTGCTGGGATAAGCTCTATGACCAAAAGCAACTTGGGAAGGAAAGGGTTAACTTAACCTTGCACTTCCTTGGTACAGTCCACCATTAAGGGAAGTCAGAGAAAGAACTCAAGCAGAAACCTGGAGGCAGGAAATGAAGTTAAGGACCCCACAGGAGAGCTGATTACTAGCTTGGTTCAGAGCCTGCTCTGCTTGCTTCCTTACACATTTCAGGACCAGGATGGCCTTGCCCACAGTGGGCTGGGCCAGGGTCCTCCCACATCAGTGACAAGAATCAAGACAGTGAACTCACACAGGCCAATCTGATGGAAGCAATTCCTTAATCAAGGTCCTCCTTCCCCGACGACTCCAGTTTGTGAAAGTTCACAAAAGACAAAGAAACAAACAAACAAAACCAACCAAGACAGTGCCCAATATTCTCTCTCCTTTCTTACTGGGAACACCAGACAGAAATACTTTTGTCTGACCAAAAATAACGAGGAAGGAAACAATTACCATTTATCTCACCAATGCATCGATAAAGGCATTTCTCAGATAAATCACCCAAATCCATAAGCTCGATGAAGTTGTCTTTAGTGAGTTTGCTAATTACCTTAAACATATGGCAGTTTGAAATGTATCCCCCAAAAGATAAATCAAGACCCTAAATCCTAATACTTGGGAATGTGAGATTAAAGGGCAGTAAGATCTCCGTAGATATAAACAAGTTAACAGGAGGCCATTAGGTTGGATCCTACATCCAGCAGGAATGGTGCTCTTGTGGGAAATAGGTAGGATCACTTGGAGACCTAGATTCGAAGAAGACTTAACCCCGTGATGATGGAAAACAGACTGAAATGATACATCTGTGAGCAGAGGACTCTCAGCCATGACAACCAGACACCTGGAAGAGAGGCACAAGGAGCCATTTCCCCTACAGTCTTCAGAGGGACCATGGTCTCCATGACAGCATGATCTAAGAGGATAAATTCCTACCACTTCAAGCTACTTGGTTTACGGCACTCTTTTCGGAGCTGCCTTTAGAAATGAGCACACCTTGCTAGGTTGTGTGGTGGTTCCCACCTTTAATGCCAGCTCTCAGGAGATATCGACAGTGGAGTTCAAGGCCAGTTTCACATTCACACTAGCCAGGGATACATATACTGGGGCCCTGTATCAAACAACAGCAAAACCCCACTATACCTCCTAATTGTTCCATAGATCTAAGCAGTATCCTGGCAGGAGAAGCCATGGGACAAAACTGGGCATCTCCACTGTGCCAGCCTGGGTTGGTGGAAAGACTTCTTGATAGTTCTAATGTTGTTCCCAGCTCTGCTTCTCTGGAAGACTCTACTTGAACACCTCCCTCCCACCCCGCCCCTTATTTTCACTAATGTCACTATACTCCTCTGGGTATTGTAACTATATCTTATGTCCCTGTGTTCAAAGGGATTGTACCCTTTCTAGGAGCCAGAGAAATGTCCATCTCGATCATGGCCCATGATTATCTACCTGGCTTGAGAAAAATTCTGAATGAAGGCTTCTATGCATGCAGTAATGGATGGATGAATACATGAATGAAGAATGAATGGTTTCCAAGGCATTTAGCACTTACCTGGATGGATTGTCCTGTTGCCCCTCCTCCTGTTGACATCGCCTCTCCTCCTTTGACTTAGAGCATGACAGGTACAATCTGCACCATTCCTCCTCCTCCTTCTTCTTCCTCCTCCTCCTCCTCCTCCTCCTCCTCCTCCTCCTCCTCCTCCTCCTCCTCCTTCTTCTTCTTCTTCGTCTTTTCTGCCTCTGTGTCCTCAAGCCCTATGCAGTTCTTTTTATTCTTTTTTTTTTCTCTTCAATTCTTCTAGGTGTGATTGCCAATGAAATTACATGATTCTCTGTTGAGTGGTAATGCTTTTCCTAGGGGAACCACATTACACACACATCTATTCCACCCAGATAGGGAACCCACCACTAACCAAAGTGTAAATACCACCAAAATCCAACTTGGTGAACCAATGAGTCTTATTGGGGTTACTTATAGGAATATCGGTGAAAGTTACTTACAGGAACAGAAATGACTCAAAGACAGCTGCATCACCAAACACCACCACAGCATGGGTAACAGCTCATAAAGCTGAGAAAAACACACTACTTAGCCTGCAGGCAGCTCAACAGGCTAGAGAGTGCCTCAAGTTAGTGTAAACCTCTCCCAGACAGCTCTGCTTCTGTTTCTGGAGTCCATTATGCAGCTTTGCTTGTCTGACTCTTTGCAACTCAGCTTCACTTTATCTGAGAGGAACTCTCAGCTTTCCTTGCTTTCTCCGGTAAGGAGGGGCCTAATAAATCTGATCACTTTCAGGGACTTCCTGAAGCTCTTTTGAGCTGTTTACCTTAAGGAGCTTAAGGAGTTTCTTTGCAGGATAGAATGTTTCAACCTCCACAAAGAAACTGTTACTCAGCATTCTCAAATTTAGGATTCAGTCTTCTGCACTTCACAACTCTGTACTTGTGTTTTCTGGGAGGAATTTCTCCCTGACTGTTCCCAGACAAAGGAGCAAAAGTCAACCAGCTTGAGGCTAGAGAGATGGCTTAGTGCTTACGAGTCCATACTGATCTTGTAGAGGAACCATTTTACCCAAGTACCCATGTCAAGACAGTTTACAACCACCTCTAATTCCAGAGGATTTAATGCCCTCTTCTGGCCACTAAGGGAACCTGCATACACACATGCACATATCCAGAGACAGACACATATATACACATCTTTTTTTTAAAACTCAACCAGCTTATCTGTGGTAGTTGAAATGAGAATGATATCCAGAGAGTCATATATTTGAATGGTTAGTCTGCAGCCAGTAGAACTGTTGGGAAGGATAAGGAGATGGGATGTTGTGGAAGGAGTTGTGTCACTGGGGATGGGTTTGAGACTGCAAAATCCCATGCCATTCCCAATCTCTCTTTCTGCCTTGCACTTGTGGGATCAAGACATAAGCTTTCAGCTACTGCTGTAGCCCCTTATCTGCCTGCTTGCTGCCATACTGTCCACCATGATGGCCATGGACTTATCTTCTGAAGCTGTAAGGCCTGTATAAACCCTGTCTTCCTTAAGTTACCTTGGTCATGAAGTCTTATCACAGCAATAAAAAAGTAACTGAGATGATATCTACATTACCTTTGCATCACTGTGACCAAATTTCTAACAAGAACATCTTTTTAACTTTTTAAAGATTTGTTCATTTATTATATATAAGTACACTGTCACTGTCTTCAGATACACCAGAAGAGGGCATCAGATCTCATTACAGATGGTTGTGGGCCACCATGTGGTTTCTGAGATTTGAACTCAGGACCTCTGGGAGAGCAGTCAATGCTCTTAACCACTGACCCATATCTCCAGCCCCTAATAGGAACATCTTAAAGAGGACTTTTTCCCCTCATGGTTTCACTGGATTCCAGCTTATTGTAGCAGGAAATGGCATTATTAGTTGCAACTGTTTGTGTTGTGGTAAACCAGAAAACAGAGAACCAGAAGTCAAGTGTAATTTTCAAAAGCCAAGCTAGGGGTGCAGGAGAGATGGCTCAATGGTTAAGAGCACCAACTATTCTTCCAGAGGTCCTGAGTTCAATTCCCAGCAACCACATGGTGGCTCACAACTTCTGTAATGAGATCTGATGCCCTCTTCTGGTATGTCTGAAGACAGCTACAGTGTACATATATAATAAATAAATCTTTGAAAAATAAAAGCCAAGTTAGGGAGGAAGAGAGAGGTGGATTCTGGGACTACCCCAGCCAGACCACCTAGCTTAATTGATAAGCCCAGGGTAGTGAGAGACCTGTCCTGAAATTTTTACAGAAACTGTTAGAAGTATTTGCTGCTCTTGGAGAAGACTCAGGTTTAGTCCTCAACACCTACGTGATTATCTCTAGTTTGAAGGGATCTGATGCCCTCTTCTGACTTCTGTGGACACCAAAAATGCACCTGATATACATACAGAGATGCAAGCAAAATACTTACATATATCAAAATAAAAATATACAAATCTTAAAAATAGTAATAGGAGGGGGGCAAAGAGTTGGTTTGGTGTTTTAGATCATGTGCTGCTCTTGCAGAAGACCTGGATTTGGTTCCCAGAACCCACATGGTGCCTCACAACTATCTGTAACTCCAATTCAGGTGATCCAACACCCTCTTCTGACTTCCATGGACACCATGCATAGAGGTGGTGTTTATACATACATACCTGTCGGCAGAACACTCATATACATAAAATAAAACTTAAAAATTTAAAAATAATCTTGTAAGTGTACATTATTTTAGGAACAACACTCAAGGTGTACACACACACACACACACATACACACACACACACACACACACACACACACACACACACACAGAGAGACTGACAGATGGACAAAATGAAGTATGGGGCCTGTATTAGTTAGAGTTTCTATTGCTGTGATGAAAGGCCATGACCAAAAAAAAAAAAAGTTGGAAAGGAAAGGGTTTATTCTGCTTATACTTCATTACTGTTCATGATCAAAGGAAGTTAGGACAGGAATTCAAGCAAAGTAGGAACCTAGAGATGGGAGTTGATAAAGAGACCATAGAAGGATGCTGCTTACTGGCTTGCTCCTCATGGCTTGCTCAGCCTGCTTTCTTACAACGCCCAGGACTATCAGCCCAGGGATAGCACCACCCACAATGAACCGCCCCACGCCCACCCCATCAGTTACTACCTACTGCCTACAACCTGATCTTATGGAGCTGTTTTCTCAATCGAGATTCCCTCTGTGATGGTTTGTATATGCTTGACACAGGAAATGGCACTATTAGGAGGTGTGGCCTTGTTGGAGTAGGGTGTGTTACTGTGGGTGTGGGTTTTAATACCCTTGTCCTAGCTGCCTGGAAGCCAGCCTTTCTCCTAGCAGCCTTCATATGAAGACGGAGAACTCTCAGCTCCTCCTGCACCATGCCTGCCTGGACACTGCCATGCTCCTGCCTTGATGATAATGGACTGAACCTCTGAACCTGTAAGCCAGCCCCAGTGAAATGCTGTCCTTATAGAGTTGCTGTGGTCATGGCTGCTGTTCACAACAGTAAAACCCTAAGACACCCTCCTCTCAAATGACTTCAGATTGAGTCAAGTTGTCATAAAACTATTCAGCTTGGAGTCCTAAAGGAATTTACTTACTTTTCATTCAGTTATCTATTCCTTCATCCCTTTCTGTCTTTCTTTATGGTGCTTCGGTATTGAACCCAGGGCCTCTTGTCTTTCTGGTCAGCTCTCTGTCGCTGGCGGCACACTCAACTTGGAAGATAAAACTTGTCTTTCTGAGCTGAGCGATTGGCAACAATGTCTCAGAGAAAGTGGATTTGGGCACCCAGACCTTGAAGTTTAACAAAGGTTTGAACAGCAGAAGCAAGAAGGTAAGAAAGGGGCAGGAGAGACGGCTCATCTGCAAGAGCACTGACTGCTCTTCCAGAGGTCCTGAATTCAATTCCCAGCAACCACATGGTGGCTCACAACCATCTGTAATGAAATCCGATGCCCTCTTCTGGTGTGTCTGAAGACAGCTACAGTGTACTTATATATGATAAATGAATAAATCTTATATAAAAAAAAAAAAGAAGGTAAGAAAGGCAAAGTTGGTAGAAAACAGCAAACAAATCCTAGAAAGATAGAAAGAGGGAGGAGGGGCGGGGGGCGGAGAGAAAGAAGGAAGGAGAGAAAAAAAGCAGGGATGGAGGGACACAAATTGGAAATCAGCTTAAAGAGGATGGGAGAAGATTTGGGCTGTGGCTCCCTGAGGGAAAACTTGACAACATTTACAAGGCTAGAAGTTGGATCCCCAGAGCCCAGGTTAAAAAAAGAAAGAAAAAGGAAAAGGAAAAAAAAAAAACAACAACAAACAAGAAACACGTAAGAGCTCTGTGCTTGGATAACGTGGTTTAAAAAAAGCAGAAACTGACATTTCAAGAACAAGGGAAAAGAGGAACTTGCCAGAGGACAGCAGCACATGGAGGTACACGCTAACCACTTTACATACATTTGAAGAAGCCGGTGCTCAGAGCAGAAATGAAAGGTTTGGGTGTCGCAATAAGACCTTTAAAACTGTAAGAGAGTCACGATGATTAAAACTTACACCATTTGAGGAAGTCAACCATGAAAGCCTGTGGAGAAATGAAGCCAATAATAATTTGGCAGGCTCGCTTGTTAAGATTTGAGTCACTGATGATTTCACGGGCAAAACAACTTAATCTGATAGTGAAGGCAAAACGTTTGTTTATTTGAAGTAAAAGACAATGGACCATAACTGACTCCTGTCTTGCTTCTGATGAACCACTTTCACGGTCAGGAGCTGTGAGCCCTGGACCGTCTCCAGCTCTTTCATCTGGTCATGCCCATCTACCTAACATCTGTGAAGGCAGGACGCTGCTTCCCCCATCTTTTCACTCACTAGGGACACAAGAGACCCAGGAACCATCAGTAGGGTGCTAGCCTACTGTGTACTTGGCCCTCAGTTTGACCACCAGCCCTGGATAAATAGGGCATAGCAGCTCATGGCTGTAATTCTAGGATTCTAGAAATGCAGGAAGCGGGATGAGGTGTTCAAGACCAGCTTTATCTATACATGGAGTCTGGGACCACCATGGCCTAGATGAGGCTTTGTCTGAGAAAGAAATCTATAGGTGTATATAGAACCTTGTTGGCACTATATACAAGGACGAAAAACCACTTTGCCTATGACTGCCAATATGTCCAAAACATGGGATCGTCTGTTTAACCCCAGGACAGTCCCAAGCAAGTCAGGATCAACTTTCGATATTTTTCAAAGACAAAACTATTAAATGTTGCCATGAAGATAAGGGGAAATCACTATTACCTATATGATGTGTATGTATCTGTGTGTGTATATACATATATATATATACATACATGTGTGTATATATATGTATATATATATATATTTCACATACAAGATGAAGTTGGTCCAGTGATACATGTATATGTGTATACATATATATATATATAATACATGTATATATATATATATATTGGTATATCTCTGTGTATATATGTATTCACAAGCACACATATTCTTTTTTTTTTTTTTTTTTTTTTTACTTTTTTTTGGAGTGCTCTACCACTGAGCTAAATCCCCAACCCCTCTTTTTTACTTTCTATTTTTGCAATGCTAGGTATTATACTCAATTGTTCTTCCCCTGGTCCATACCCCTAGTCCTTATAAGTTTTGTTGTTGTTGTTGTTGTTTGTTTGCTTGCTTGCTTTTTTTTTTTTTTTTTTTTTTAAACAGCCTTACTATATAGCCTGGCTGGCCTGGTATTCATTATGTAAACCAAGGTAGCTTTAAACCCTCCCCCGGCCCAACCCATAATGCTTTCTGGCCAGTTTCCTCTAAGTTTAAGGCCGTTTGTGCAGGAGGATGCTAACAGCAAATTTTACAACGTGTATCTCTGCTCATCTGGCTATCTTCTTCTATAAATAGCGTGAATTGCAAGAATGTACACACAGGGCTTTTTTACTGTTCCACTTCCTTGTGCGAGTTAATTTAAACCTTCTCCACATGGCTGGGTACTTTCCAGGCCTCAGGGAAGGGCCCTGGCTCCCTGGCAGCTAAGAGATAAGTCAGCTGTGAAGAATTAGGCTGACTTCTGTTTTTTAGGGGTTTTGTTGTGGTTGTGTTGTTCTGTTTTTTTTTTAAATGTATTTGTGTTTATTTTATATCCATTATGGACATGTCGGCATGTATGTCTATGTGAGCGTGTCAGATCTTGGAGTTGCCATGTGGGTGTTGGGTTTGAACCAGGGTCTTTTGGAACAGCCGTCAGTACCCTTAACCACTGAACCATCTTTCCAGGCCCTAGACTGTCCTCGTTCTTTTATAAACTACATTTTAATAGTTAAAATTTTAGCCTTGGCTCACTGACGCTCTGAAACCTGCCGTTTTTCGTGTACTTCCTGTAAAACTCGCAAAAGGAATAAAGGGGCCATTTTGTCAGTCCAGTGACCGGGATTACTTTGACTTTAACATGGAGTCTTTTCTTCACTGGAAGGAGGTGCTTTTCTAAGGAGCTGATTTGTGTGCTGACGACAGAACATCTGGGAATCCCTTACTAAAAAGTGAACTTCGTGAAATGAGATTTCATAATACGGCCATCTGGGGCTCCCTGCGCCCCCGCCCCCAGCCCTTGTCAAAGATGAATCACCAAGGGCAATTGCGGAGTGTAGATGGAGGCTACTGTTCCCTTCAAAACAAAAGGCTAACTTTTTTTTCTCTTCCTAACTTCTACCTGGGCGGTGTACTGAGACCAACAGGTCCTGGAAGGCTCAGAGCATACAAATTGCTGCTTTGACTCGCTTTCCTTTTAATCCTTTTCTTCCCCACTACAAAGAACGGCAGCGGGTCTGTCTCAGTGGGTAGCTGGTTGGCAGTATATCTTTCAGACTGAATTCTTACCTCCTTTATCACCAAATCCCTCCCAGGGATGAAAGAGGACTTTACCCCAGGGGGTTGGCTCACTCTGGATTCTTGGAGTGGACTGTGACAATTTACTTAGGTCCCTTTAATTGCGGGAGAGTGGAAAACTCCCGAGATGCAGGAATGCGAATGGTATACGCTTATCAGTATTTTTTTTTTCACATATCAGCTAAATTTAATAATCAACTCTCCACCCAGGGGTGTAAAACTCTTATTGCGGCAAACAGAGCGATCTGGCTGTGGGCCAGGGGCCCCTCCCCAGCCCCACAGCAGGAGGCAGTTGTATTGAGGTCACAAAGGAAGCTAGCTTTGAAACCAGAGAGCTCCCCGTCCAACACCTGCATCTTGACTTTGGGGGAAGATGCTGATCTTTTGAAGATTACTGGCCTTACCTTCTAAGTAGGAGTATTCTGTCAATAGCTGAGATAAAATTATGGTTTTAGTACCTGGTGCACCAGAGGTGAACAGAAAGTAGCATATATGTTGGGGAAAGCTTTCTTCACCCAATGGATACAAAGTGGCTGGACCACACCCCGTGGATAAACATGACCCTGACTTCCCAAAGCCAAAACCAAAATCTGAACAGATCTGACATATGCCCCTCCAAATGAACAAATTCTTGCTCTCAAATCAGGAAAGAATCCTTTAAGATTCCCTAATAGAGCCAGGCATGGTGGTTCATGCCCTAGTCCCAGTACTTGGGAGGCTGGGCAGAGGGGTCACCTTGAGTTTGAGGCTAGTCTGGGCTACACAGTGAATTTCAAGCCAGTCTGTGCTGCCGAGTAAGACTGTCAAAAAAGGAATAATCCCCACTGGGAGGCTATCTTCTCTAAATCTAGCCTTTCTCAGATCTGAACCAGAAAAGTCTGACTCTGGTTTTTTTTTTGTTGTCGTTTAATTCGTTGGGTTTGTTTTGTGAAAACCAAGACCTGAGAATGTTTTAAGGTGTTACCGAATTTATTTACTTACTCACCCACTCATTTATTCTGGGAGGGGAAGGGGGGAGGTGGAGATGGGATGGGGGAGGGGGGTGGGGGAGAGGGAGATTAGCGAATGAGGCACGTGTTAAAGTCAGAGACAAACTGCAGGATTCAGTTCTCTCTCCCCAACTTCCAGGTTCCCAGGGATTGAACTCAGGTTAACAGACTTAGCAGCCAGTGTCTTTCTCCACGGCATCGCCTCCCCAGCTGAGTTTTTAATCAATGCATGCAACAATATTTGGGCATTTATAATAAATAGTGTGCCTGAAACCTGTTAATACAGGATGCGAACAAATGGATTGCCTGCCACCAAAAGCTGACAAATGAAACCCAGGTGGCTCATCAAGAGGGAAACTGCCACTTCCCCTTCAAATCCAACACGGCTCTGGCACCTCCCTCTGAAGGGTTTCCTTTTAGTGTAATCTTAACAGGACAAGATCTTTCTCAGTTCTGCACGGAAGCTCACTTCTAACCTCCATCTCGAACGGAAAACTAACTGGCATTTGTTTTTTCTTTTCTTTTCTTTCGGAGCTGGGGACCGAACCCAGGGCTTTGCGCTTGCTAGGCAAGCGCTCTACCACTGAGCTAAATCCCCAACTCCACTAACTGGCATTTTATCGACACTGACTGAGCTCCACACCATGTAGGTGATCCACTCTAGTGATTTTCATGATGGATCGAAGTTGAGAACATTATTATATCCTTTTATAAGAAGACATGGGTCAGAAAGCACATGACAAAATAGGCTGGTTCCAACACAGAAGCAAGGAAGACAGTGGAGCTGGGAACCCTGTGATTTTCAAAATAGCTGAGAGGCCTGGGCACAGTAGAAAGTGGGTGCCTGTAACTGAAGTGCTTTAGATGGAACTGCAGCAGGAGGATTAGTATAGGTTCTAGGTGATCCTGAACTGCTTAACATGAGCCTGTATTACAGAAAGGAAGAATGGAATAAAGAAAGAAAGGAAGGAAGAGGGCTGGAGAGATGGCTCAGGAAGAAAAAAAGAAAGGAAGGAAGGAAGGAAGGAAAGAAGGAAGGAAGGACGGGGCTGGAGAAGTAGCCCAGTGGTTAAGAGCACTGACTGCTCTTCCAGAGTCCTGAGTTCAATTCCCAGCAACCACATGGTGGTTCACAACCATCTGTAATGACAGCTGATGCCCCCTTCTGGTGTGTCTGAAGACAGCTACAGTGTACTCGCATACATAAAATAAATGAATCTTTAAAAAAAAAAAAAGGAAGGAAGGACGGACAAAAGAAAAGAGAGCAAGAGAAGAAGGAGGAAGAGGAAGACGGAGAAAGAGGACAGGGAAGAGGAGAAAATAATGTGGACTGTGGACTCTCTAAGTGCAAATGAAACATCTTTCTGCTTTTTGTGAACTTCACCTAGGAACTTAGGGTCCCAGAAATGCAGCAGCCACCAAAGTCAGTGGCTTCTAAGTTTATTGTCTCTTTCGCACACATAAAACCAAAAATAAAGAAACGTAGGCAAAGAGCAATGAGAGTAAATGTGGATTCATCAATGAGAAAGTAAGAAAGAACTCAATCTGGGAAGGGCTCCAAGGAAGGAATGCAGACATCAACAAGTCACTCTGCCCGGTAGAATTTTACAGATCTTGGTGGTTGGGGGGTGATGCAATCTCTCTCAGGATTGGTCATTTTTGAGCACGCCATGAGCCAAGCCTATAAGGTGTCTACCTGCCCTGTGAATTCTTCGGCCCAAATATTCATCCTGGGGAGGAATCATATTTAGCTTATGAGTCACCATCAGTCCTACCCTTGCGGCCTAAGGAAAACAAACTCCTGTCTCAAAAAATGCCTGAATAGAAATGGGACATTGGAAATAGGTTAAGCTCATAAACCCTGGAAGACAATATAAAAGCATGAAAAAAAACTCAAAGGTGTCAGTGTCACTGAAGGTACACCCCAGCATGGACTTTGAAAACTGAAACCCTGGAGCTCTCTGCACTATTTGCAGGTAGCTGGACAGGTCAGGGTTTTCTCTCTTCAGCAGTCCAGTAGGGACTTATATAATCTGGGCAGTGGGGAAGAAGCTTGTGAATCTAGTTCATTTCAGGGACTTCCTAGAACTTATGAGTTGTTGATCTAAACTCCTTTGGACCCTCCTTAGAAGTTCCTGAGTCCCTGAGGCTGGAGAGATGACGTAATGGTTAAGACTACTAGCTGTTCTTCCAGAGGACACAGGGTCAATTCCCAGCACCCATATGGCAGCTCACGCCTGTTTGGAACTCCAGGTCCAGGGATCCAACACCCTCACATAGACATACATACTAGCAAAACACCAAAGCACATAAAGTAAAAATAAATATACCATTAAAAAGACAAAACAACTTCCTGAGTCCTAAGGAGCTCCCTTCCAGGAAAGAGTGCTACACTTTGGAGGACATTGCTACGGAACACTACGGCACAAGACCTAGATATACAAGCATGAAATCTTGTACTGAGGTTGGGGGATCTTGAGTTCAAGAATCCATAATTAGAGCCTATCTCCAGCCTAGGGAAAAAAGAACACTGACTGTCACAGCATCATTTCATATCTGGTTGTTCTGTTCTGTCCAACTGTGCAAAAGGAACCCAAGACCAGGCTCCTGTGAAATGTCTAGTTTCTAATGACAGAAAACTGAGAGAAACTGTGTTGGGAGGGGGACCCCAGAGCATGCTGATAATAACATAGCAAGCACAGGAGTCCTGAATCCAGTCTGAAACTCTTATCGGTCCTCCCACTTCTCTGTTGTTTTGAAAAATAACCTACTTGGGGATAGACATAAAGAAAAAAAGAAGTCGTGGGCGAGTGTGGCCGTCTCAGCGTGTCGAATCAATTTTTCTAAATCCTTAAAGGGACACCTGCTTTGCACTGACAAAGTTTTTGTTCTTTAACTGTGACCTATTACTCGATAAAGCTCCTGATTACACAGCAGGGTGTGTCCTGTCAGGTGACCCTGTCTATTTTCAGCTGCATATAAGTAGCTCTGTCTGTACTGTGGAGCCTGCATGTGGAGATTTTCATTTTCAGGAAAAAACGGTGACACAGCCAAGCACTTTGGATTTAGAGCTAATGTTTTCTTTTCCTGTTGTCTTGGGGGTGCGGGGGAGGGGGGTTAGACCGAAATGAGCATGAGACTTGCTGGGTAACTCAACCTCTTCTACTTCTGACCCTCCTGCCCATACCTCATACCTCGGGAACTGGGGTGACATGTATGCACCACTAATCCCATCTGCGTGGTTCCTAGGACAGAACCCAGGGCTTTGTGGGTCCTAGACAAACCCTCTTGCCAAACGGGCCGGCTGGGGGAACAAAGTTTCTAAACAAGGAATAATGGTTCAGTAATGGAGGTCTTTCTTTCAAAATGCTTCTCTTCACAAGCTGTTCCTTTCCGTGCTGTGGGAAAAGATTAGCAGCCGCTCTTTGGGCCACACCCATGCAGGAGTCCTCCTTCCGATCCAGAACCTGGCCTTGCTGCTGGAAACCCCTTCCTTTCCCAGTAACTGACTCACTAAGGCTGCCTCTACACAGGCGATCCAGGAACCGAGCGAGCATCGTGTTCCTGGTACTGTTCTACTGTCTTAACTTCCTTGTGGGTTTGTTGGTTTTTGTAGGGGATATTTTTGAGAGGGTAGGACCTCCAACTGAAGGGTCTCCTCCCTCCGCCTCGTTAGAGCTTGAACGGAAGGTGTGGGTTACCGCACCCAGCTTAATTACCAGTGCTTTAAGATATTAAGCTATCCTCCGGATGGATGCTCCTTTGGCAAAGATTTGAAAATTTTAATGAGTTTTTTTTTTTTCGCCATTTTTCTTGCTCCAGTACAGGCACAGGGGAGGGGCTGTGTTTGTTGCAAGGGAGTCTAAAAGTCAGACAGTGGTGGTGGTCTATACCTTTAATTCCAGCAAGCAGATCTCTATGAATGTGAGACCACCCTGGTCTGTAGATTTGAGTTCCAGGACGACCAAAGCTACACAGAGAAACCCTGTCTGGAAAAAGCCAGGAGGGGGTGTGGGGGGGTCTGTCTCAAACCCATACCACAACAAACTAAGATTTTCATCCGAAAAACAATTTATCCAATGATATGGATAGAAGACAGGTAGTAAATGGTAGGTGAATCGATGACAGGTAGGACAGATGAATGATCGGTGGGGTAGATAACTAGAAGATCGATGTTTTCAAATATTCAGAGCTGTAGCTTTTTAAATATGAATACAACCCGTTTTGGCAGCACACATCTGTAAGCCTAGCATCTGAGAGTCAAAGTCAGGAGAAACCAGAGAACAAGACCAGTCTTGGCTACAGAATCCAGCCTTGGCTACATATGTAACAAGTTTGGAGATCAGTTTGGGCTACAAAATACTCTATCTCAAGAAAACAAAAGAAAATGTCAACTAGGACAGGGCACCATGAGCTGGGTGTGTTGTCTCATGCCTTTAATTCTCCCACTGGGAGGCAGAGGCAAAAACTGAAATCTCTGAGTTGGAAGCTAGCCTGGACTACAGAGTTCTAGGACAGCCAGAGCTACAGAGAGAAACCCTGTCTTAAAAAAACAAAACAAAACAAAAACCAACAACAACAAAACAAACAAAGAAACAAAAAACCCAAACCAAAAAAAGCCAGAGACCCCGACTTGTAATCCCAGCACTCTGAGAAGCAAGGTCAGGAGTATCAGTGCAAGTTGGAGCTAGCCTTCTCTAAGCAAGCAACAGCAGCAAGTGTTGCCCCGTGAGGTCTTGCCTCAAAGCAGCAACCAACCTGAGAGAAGCAGTGAGACCGCTCAGCTGGTGAAGGGGATGGTTGCTCAGTTTGAGTCCCACCCAGAGCAACTCAAGGATCCTCATGATAGGAGGAGAGCAGCAACTCGGCAAGGTGTCCTCTGACCTCCACAGGCACACCAGGCATGCTACGGCAGCATGTACAACCCCTGCACACACACACACACACACACAGACAAGAAAGTTAAACAACAAACATGAAAACAGCTAAAAATGCTCTTTTTGTTTCATTCGGCAAATCCAATTACGTAGAAACCTTAAGACTTTTCATTCTTTCTTGACCAGAGTCTTACCTTCGTGGTCTAGGCTGGCCTTACTTAATCTTGACATTGAAAGTTCCCGAGTTAGCACAGGACACACCAAGACCAAGTCCTTAGGGCAAAGACTGATTTTCCCCAGAGGGATGAAGGGCAGAGAGTAGAGACAAATACAGGAGACAGAGGCTGAAAGACAGAAGGAAGCAGGAACAAAGTGGGGAGCATCGATGTTTGTCCAGGCAGGGGACAAAGGACTGCCTCTGGATACAGAGGAGACAGATGTGACCCACAGGCAAATGGCAGTTTATAAAGGGTAAGAGGGGAACCCTGTGCTGATTAATTTTGATTGACCATGTTAATTAGAGCAGCTAAAAGGGGGCTTTTGATTGTTAGACTTCCACACTTTTATAGCTAGACCTTGGTGATCAGTCTTAGCAATGAGTCTGGTATTAGAAAGTGTCCAAATAAGGGAAGACCTTAGTAGCTAGCTTTAGGAAAGTAATGTATGGTTTACAAGGGAAAGGGAAGAGGGGAGGGCAAGGCTTACTAGCACCATGTTAGTCATGCTCTGACTGGCAAGAGCCCCTTCAGACACACCTTAGCCTCCTAGATGCTAGATAATAGGCATGAGCCACCATATCTGGCTTTTCAGGAGTGTTTGACGCATTAGAAAGTAGATTTCAGGGTGTGCAACCCCATACAAACAATAATACCAACCAACCAGAGCTCAGGGACTAAACCACCATCCAAAGAGTACACATGGACAGACCCATGGCTCCAGCTGTGTATGTAGCAAAGGATGGCTTTGTTGGGCACCAATGGGAGAAGCCCCTGGTCCTGCCAAAGCTGGACACCCCCCCCCCCAGTGTAGGGGAATGTCATGGTGGGGAAGTGGGAAGGGGGGTGGTTGGGTGGGGAAACACCCTCACAGAAGAAGGGGGAAGGGGGAGGGGATAGAGGGTTTATGGATGGGAAACTGGGAAAGGAGATAACATTTGAAATGTAAATGAAAAAAGTCCAATAAAAAAAGAAAGAAAGTAGACTTCAAAGGGCATGGCGTATGTCTTGTTCTTGCAACCCCAACACTGAGAAAGCTGAGGCAAGAAGATCTGAAGTTCTAGTCAAATTTGGCAACATAGTAAGACTCTGTCTCAAAACTATCAAAGAAACGAAGGGAGAGATGATGGCTCCCAGGGAGAGTGCTTGCTGCACAAGCTTGAGGACCTGAGTGGGGAAGCCAGCACCTAAGGAAAAAGCCCAAATGAGGAAGGCAAACAGGAGGATAGCTAGGATTCACTGGCTCCAGGCTCAGTGAGAGACCTGATCCCAAATGGAAAAGGCCAGATGGTGAGACCTCGTCTGACCTCCACACTCACACACATACACACACAAACAAAAATCCACGCACGTCAAGTTTGTGAGCTCTGAACCAAAGCCTTGGCTTGTTCCTTTTGACAAACAATTCTTGCCCCAAAAAGCTCTGAAGCCCGGAGCTTCTCTTGCAGTGCTCTATATACCAACTACTATGAGGAGACCCTCAGGCAAAGCAGTCCCAACCTTCAGGGGGCTGCTGCCTCAGGGCCTCCCCCAGCAGTTCTCCCCACACCCCCACCCCGTTCCATTTAAGGGAAATGATTTACACTCTCTCCCCTTTGAGGGTAAAGGTTAAGTTAAAGATAAGGCTTCTAGTCTGAGAGTCTGTTTCCTAGTTCTCACATTCAAAGAGGAAGGCCACCACGGTTATGCCCACTTCTGCACATGACTGGCTTAGGATGAAGCAATCAGTGGAGTACCAGCTCTGTAGGCATGAGGTCAGCACAACCGGAACCACACAGCTGTTCAGCTGCGTGGGAAGTCGAGGGGCAGGGACGAGCGAGGGCAACACTTCTCTCCTTAGGCCGTTATGCTCCTGGGATCTTGAAATCACTCGGAGGGCTCTATTCTTATCATTTTTGTTGTTCGTTTGTTTTTAGAGACAGGATCTCCCTAGGCAGCCCTTGAACTCTTTGCCTAGACTAGATTAGCCTCGAACTCAAGAGATTAGCCTGCCTCTGCCTGTCCAGTGCTTAGTTCAAAGGGTTGTTCCCTGTTCTCAAAAGAGAAACATAAATACCACATCGGCCATGAACCCTTTATCTACAATGGTGTCCTGCCTGCAAGATTTGCTAGGGCAGTGGTGGCCCAAAGGTTCTGGAAGATGGAGTCCATATCGGACACTCCTTGGGTGGCCGAGAACCTGAGGTTAGAAAGCACAGGGACCTAGGGCAGAACCAAACAATAGTGATCTAAAAAAAGAAAGAAAAAATCTAGTGATAACGTGACTCCTAATGACATTCTGCTACTCATAGATGGGTACCTTGCTTAGCCATCATCAGAGAGGCTCCTTCCTACAGCAAATGGGAATAAATATGGAATCGACAGCCAGACATTATACAGAGAGAGACTTTGGAACACTCAGACCTAAAGAGATGTTTCCATCAAATCTCTCCTTTCAGAGTCAGACAAACACCCCCAGCCATCCCCACCTACCCCACAGAAGAGACAGAAAAGATTGTAAAAGCTGTGTGTGTGTGTGTGTGTGTGTGTGTGTGTGTGTGTGTGTGTGTGTGTGTAGGGCACCAAGGAAACAAGGCTCTTTAAAGCTCATAGAAACCCAGGGGCTGAAGCGGTGTGCACGGCACCCACACCAGATCCTCTGCGCATACAGTATGGCTTCCAGTTTAAGTTTAGTATTTTTATGGGACTCCTGGGTGTGCAAATGAGTGGGTCTCTGAGACTTGTGCCTTCTCTTGTCCTCTTAAACCTAGCCAGTAGGGTAAAGGTTAACAACTGAACTGTCACATATAGATGCTGCAAGAGGGAAAAAAAAAATCAATGTTCTCCAATAGAGTGACACACTGTGTTTATCAAGCACTCCAGCATGGGATTCATATGCAACATATGACTGGACTCCAGTCTGTGTGTGCTTTTGATGACAGATTGATGTTTATTTTCCTTTTGGGGTATGGTTTTGTGTTTTGTTTTGTTTTCTTCTACTACACTTGGCTCTCAGAGTGTTCTAGTGAGGTGCAGAGTTCTCAAGACCTAGACCTGGGAAGATGGCTCAGTTGTCGAACTGCACACTTAGCAAACAGGAGGACTGAAGTTCACGTCCTTCACACCTGTGTAAAAGCTGAGCACAAGGGTTGGGGATTTAGCTCAGTGGTAGAGCGCTTGCCTAGGAAGCGCAAGGCCCTGGGTTCGGTCCCCCAGCTCCCGGAGGAAAAAAAAAAAAAAAAGCTGAGCACACCAGCACGACCCTGTAGTCCAGGGCTTGAGGTGGGTGCCCGAGGCTCCTTAGCCAGCTAGTTCACTGAGAGTCTGTCTCTAAAGAAGGAGCTGGCTCAGTGCGTAAGTGCTAGTCACACACCCCTTGATGGAAAGAGTAACTGAAATGTATCCTCTGTGGACCAACAATCTGGCTCAGCAGATAACAGCATCTCCAGTCAAGACACTGAGCTCTATCCCTGGGATCCACAAAGTGGAGAGAGAGGGCATTCCTATATACTCCTTATCCTTTGACCTCTACATATGAAGGATCACACACACACGAATAGGTAAATGTATATTTAAAAGCTGGAGAGATGGCTCAGTGGTTAAGAGCACTGACTGCTCTTCCAGAGGTCCTGAGTTCAATTCCCAGCAACCACATGGTGGCTCACAACCATCTGTAATGAGATCCAAGGCATTCTTCTAATGTGTCTGAAGAGAGCTACAGTGTACTTATATATAATAAATAAATAAATCTTAAAAAAAAAAAAAAGTTGCATTCTGGCCTCAGCACAAACACCATAGCATGCGAACATTCACACTCATAGTATTTTTAAAAAAGTAGCCATTGACTGATATACACCTTCCCAAACACACACACACACACACACATACACACACACACACACACACATACACACACACACACTGGATGTCTGGTGATATAAGTGTGTTAAAATAGATTAATAAACTTCCTAATTTACATAAACACACAGGAAGACCGGTGGCATTTTTCAACAGTTGCTTCAGTATCAACTTTTATTTAATAGTTGAGGCTACAGTATCAGTTTTCAGAAGCATACATATAAATACAGTCACAGACCATAAATACCCATTGGGCAAGATGTCTACCTTCAGGTAAAAAAAAACAACAACAAAAAAAACTTCAGAGTAAACAACCTTAATGCTGAGGCCCACTAACTACTGAGGTAACTTCATCCAAAGTGACTAACCACATGACAGACACCCTTCCCATGGTCACGAGACCCTTGTCTCAAAACAAAAATAAAACTGATACACATGCAGAAAGTAAACAAAATATTTAAATTATAAATAGGTAAAATAAATATCATTCCTGATAAAACTCAATCGTGAGGGACTTTCTCAATGTTTTGGACAATTTTTGGTTTTAGTCAACTGACAAATTAAACGTGCTTATGGGCTTAGTTTCAACACATGGATACCCTGGGGAAAGATTCCCCCAGTTATTAGCATACCCCATCAACTTCCGGTAGGCATCAAGTCCTTGTGGCCAGAACAGGCAATACCTTTTCAGTTATAGTCAAGTATACATCAACTGTAGTCACCTCTAGGGTAAAATAACAGAACACCCTTCCAGTTTTCAGTCTAAAATTGATTGGCCCTTTTCTCACATCTCACTCCTCCTCCCTCATCATCTTATCAGTTCACTTTGACTTCTGTCAAAATTTTAAGTGACAAGTGAAGCATCTGGGATATGTAACATCCATGTTTTGACAAATATCATTTCCTGCCTTTTAAGACTCATTTCTGTTTCTGTTCCCACGTTTAAAAATCCTTTCAGCCCTTGATTGGTTGTTTCCTTGTCTTGTGTGATACAGATAAAAAAGAATACAGAAGTATAATCAGCAGACGGATTAGCACCTTTGCGTGCTTTCTCAGTGGTGGGACAGCTGGGTTTAAGGTGGTTCATTTATTAGCAATTAAAGTAGCCTCAATGCTGTTTTTTAACAAAATAACGGTCCTACCTTACGCTACTAGCAAAAATATACAAAAAGTCCTTACTCTGCTTGCTATCTTTCCCTTCCAGTAACAGGCAAACCCAGACAATCATCTGGTGATGGTTTTCATTTCCACGTCTCTGAATCATCTATCTGCTGGTCACCTGCCTTTTGGGAAAGTCTACTCAAGTCTCTTGCCTCTGCTGACCAGGACTGATTTGCTACTGGGCAGTCTGAGTTTCCCATTTATAGGCCAAATTTAAAATGAAACTCTGCACCCAGGGATGCTGGTGCCTGCCTTTAATCCCAGCACCTGGGAGGTAAAGAAAGGTGGATTTCTGAGGCCAGCCTGGTCCACAGAGGGAGTTCCAGGATAGCCAGGGCTACTCAGAGAAACCCTGTCTCCAAAAACAGAAACAAGGAAAAAAAAAAAAAACAAACAAACAAACAAAAAAACACCTAAGAAATAACTGTGGCAGGTTACAAAATTTTAAAAACTTCCTATGAATTACTAAGTTTTAATTACATCAACTTCTAAAAGTTTGTTTCTCCATTGTCTCAGGTTATATAAAATCCAAACTCTCACTTTATCACATACTATTCAAGCTGTAAGACTGGTACCTATGGACTTTGCTATAGTTCTAATTTCCCCAGTTACTTAGTCTCCCCATACTCTCCAGTTAATGGTTACAGTAACACACTTAAAAGTCATCTAAACAGACACAATACAATTAAACTTGTAGTGACCTATAAAATCAATTTTCACTATAATATTCAGTGTTATAAAAAAAATGAAATGTTTCCTCTTAGAAGATTATGAGGATGGAGCTAAACAGTACATTGTCCTGGAGTTGTCAAAAAGCAATCCTGTATGACTGTCCAGATACAATGTAACCACTCATCATGCCCCCTCCTATTATTCTTGACGACAACCTTTGGCAAAAACACCAGAACAACCCTGAAAAGACAGATTATTACTAGTTACTTCCCTACCTCCACAACTCCTCTCTTCTTGTTTTTAAAAATAAAAATAAGCATGGTTTCACGTTATCACATCTCAAAGAATGATTACCAAAAACTTTCCCAAGAAACTCATTTCCGTCTCCTTCATCACCCCTCCCTGCTCAGGGAACCAAAAGCAAGCCAGTGTTTCCCTCTCATCACAGTCCATTCAATACCAGACATTTGGGCCAACTGGGGGGACTTCCTTCCTGGGAGGTCCCTTCTTGCAAAAGTTTATGAAGGACTCAGGTTATTAAATTGAAGAGCTTGGAAATAAAATTCAGAAGTTTCTGCCGTAAATTCACTTTGTCTCCAATTCTCCGGAGTTGATCACACTCGTCCTTCAGGTCTGAAAAAGAGTTAGACGAAACCATTAAGTTGGACAACAGCCCCAACTGTAGACCAGTAAGAGTTAGCACACAGCTCAAGTGAAAGGCACTTCCCAGACACTTCTCTGACTTCAGTGCACCTGGCTTTTCCATGGGTCAGGTAAGGATATAGGCATTCGCTTTGTTTTTTTTTCAAAAGCACCCTGGATGAGGTCAGTTCTCTTCCAAATATAGAAATTGCATGTATGAAAAATTTACCAGCTGTGCCATTAGTCAACCCTTAGCCGTCTCCCATGATGTCATCCCTTTCTCTTTTATGGTTGGGTAGGAAACAAAAGTCAAATTCCGATCTCTTGTGATATTGTCAAGTAGACTCGCTCTTCCAGTGGCAGCATCTCCCAGCTCCAAGCCTCCCTCACAGCAGGCAAATAAACATATTCTTCAGAAACGCTTTTTCTTTCCCCATAAGAATCATAAAATCTCATTGTAAAGTTGGAGTTACACTTTTAAACGAGCTCATTTTGTTGATTTGAAGTCTCCTGGCTTAACAAACCTGACGGCCTCGAACTCCTAATCCTGCCTCTGCTTCCTAGTGTGCACTCAAACTGCAGCCTGGCTTTCTCAAATAACTTTCCAATTTACATTTGAAGGTAGGCCGGCTTATTGATACAAGCCCAGACTGTTATCAATCCATTCAGTCTTTAGGAAGAGTAAAGGAGAAAGTTTTGATTTGCATATTGATAATTATTTCCATTTTTTTCTTTGAACTTTAGTAATTATAGCTGGGTGTTAGTAAGAAAAATTATGTGCATTCCTCTGATCCCAGCACTTGGGAGGCAGAGGCAGGGAGATCTCTGAGTTCAAGGCCAGCCTACAGAACCGGTTCCAGGACAGCCAAGGCTATTCCAAAACACCCTGTCTCGAAAAGCAAAAGAATGATGTTGATGGCTGAAATGTGAGTAGTTGACAGCGCTTGCCTAAAGGGGGAATTTGGTGGCACATAAACTGTAATCCAGGGGTAGAGACAGGAGGACCAAAAACTCAAGGTCACCTTCAACTACGTAAACAAGGACAGCTCGTACTTAATGAGACCCTGTCAAAAATAAAAAACAAAAAAAACAAACAAAACCAAACTCCCTCTCCCCCCACATTAAAACAAACAAACACTGCTAACACTGCCGCAGCCATGAGTAAAACTCCTCCACATCCCAAAAGGTAGACAGGATTCTCCCATTCAAGCAAGCACCTGAGAGAGCTGACCTGGGGCCAACTAAGCCGCGGTCCCACTAGCTCTGTAACATATTCTCAGCATGCCCACGTGGCTAAGGAATGAAAGACCAAAAGAGGCTGCTGCAAATGTCTGATAAAACGGCAAGTCTGACCTCCAGATTTCCAACTCCTAAAGCAACTGGCTGCAGATCTTTGATGAGAGAGAGTCACAAAAAGTGCAGGATGCAAAACAGAACTCCTTCTCACCAGTTATAGCCCATCCCTCCCCCCCAACCTTTCCAACGGACAGTTAAAATGCTAACTACGGAGGAAGGCCTCCTGGGTTCCAGAATTCAGGTAACCCAGCGGGGTGTCTGTCCTAAAACGGCCCTAAGCGGGAGAACTGCTTGTTAGTCCTGGGAGTGGAGGAATTCACAGTGACAAGTCCCCTGAGCTGAGCTCCCAGCAGCGGTGCCCAGTCTGGGACAGCGGTCCCCTGGCTACCAGTGATTCTCTAGGGGTAGCCGCCAGCCCCACCCCCACCCCCGTGGAGATGGGCAACTCACAGAGAAAAGAAGCCTGGCTAACATGCAAGCTCGGCTTCTAGAACTTTCTTACAGTGTTCTAAAAGGCACGCGCCAGGGCAGCACGAGCTCCAACGGACTAAGCAGCGCCCAGACCCTTACCTGCTGGCACCCGGGTTGGGCTTGGGCTTCTTCTCATCGTGCTCTTTCGCGACTTCTTGCCAGGCATCTGCGCCAGAACCGCAGTTATGTCCGGTGCACTCCACGTGCAGTACACTTTATCTCCAATCTTCCTGAGCTGAGCTGCGAATTCAGGCGGTAACTCTGAAAAAAAACACCTAAAAATTAACAATGAAAGCAATCCTACCGGTGACTGGTAAATAAATTAGCACGTCCTTGGATGCTACTTGGGTGCACCCACACACCAACCCTGGTGACTCAATAAAAGTTATGAATAGAGACAAATCACTTTAACCAACCCAATGAGGTCTCCCTTTTATCACTCAAGATTGACCAGGGAACAAAAGTCAATTTCTTAAAATATATCGTTTAAAAGTAGATTTGCTTTTCCAATGACAATGTGTCATTGCCCAATTATGTCCTCCTCTAAAAACTTATTTTCTCATTAAAAAAAAAAAAACTCACAAAATTTACTATAATAGTCCACAGTTCTTAAAATGATTCAAAACCAAGACAGTGTTTTCCTACAAGTCTACAAATTTATCACCTCAATAGAAAAGCAGAAAAGTTAAAAAAAATTCATGTCTTACTTTTTAGAAATTAGACATTCTAATAGCTGGAGTTAACGCAATGTGCCATGTTTTAATGAGTACCAGAGTGAAATATTTTCAGGAATATTCACAAAACACTCTTTAAGGTGCAGCATATTAAATGTAGCACACAAATTGAGAAATCCTGATATCTAGGAGCAATTAGTACTTTCTCAAAAGGAGGAAGAGGCAAAAAGCAGCTCTAAGATTCCAGGGTCACAAACATTCAGGACAATTGCTCTACCCTTGCGCTCCACCCCAGTCCTAACTATCTCGATTTGGGAGAACTGATTTTTTTGAGCCGTCTCACTATGTGACAGAGACCGGCCTTAAACTATACAGTCCGGGCTAATTCTCCAACGTCCTGAGAGCTGGAGTTATATACAGGTACGCCCGGCAACGTATTTTTATCGAAACTACACACTCACTATTTACTTGACATCGAGACACTCTGCTGCACTTTAAATCTGTCTAGACAATGCCATGCTCATGTTGGACCTTCCAGAAACATGGTCTGAACACTTAGACACCACCACCCTCATACTGGCAATGTACCACTTCGGCATTGCCCGATGGCCTTATAAAACAATAACCGAGTATGCCCCCCAAAGTTACTTCCGGACAAGCGTCTTACGATTCCTTAGCAGATGCTGCCAATTTTGATTAAGACTTATAAAAAAAGGGGGGGGGGCGACCCTCAACAGTTACAGAGAGTTGCATGTGATTATATCAGAGTTGGTGGGTGAAAGACTCCAGGACCAAATTCTATTCTCCTAGATCTCCCAACCGGACAGTTAAATTTTCTCAGTACCAGAGTCTCAATCCCACGCCTTCATGGGTTCAGGGTGTGAGCTCTGGGAGAGTTCGAAGTTTGATCACTACGTTTCCTGGTGCTGGAGGTGGTGTGGGGACAGAGATAAAAAGGGGTGGGGGTGGGGCTCTTAAAGATGGTGTGGGGAGGAAGAGGGCCTGTCAGGGAAGTGCTAGGCCCGGAGGCCTCTCCTACCCACACTTGCCGCTAAAACCATCTTCCAGGCCACCGCATGCACATGTATTTTTCTCTCCCCCTGGTACCTGGTAGAGCAAGCAAAGAGCCAAGAAACAGGGAATGCCGGCCTAAAATGCACCGGCATCTCAATGAGACGCTGGGCTGGACTCTCCCAGAGGCCCGCAGTCTCGGTAGAAGCCCCTGAAGAACTTTCTAGACCAGTCGAAGGCACGAGCCGGGGAGCCGATTTGGCCCGAACATACAGGCGCGTGCATTCCAGCCCGAGCCCCGAAGGGCTGAACGGTCCCGAGTATGACCTCAACCCCATCCTGCCTGGGTGTCCGCGGGCCGAACTGCTAGATACCTGCCCGCGTTGGGTTCAATGGCGCGTTCCGACGCGCCTTTCTCCCGGGCATCTCAGAAACGCCGCGGCGATCTCCGCTGCGTACAGGGGACTGAGATCCCCAATCTGGACTCTGGGGCTCCCCCAGAGCTTGGGCTGCGCGAGATGGTCCGCGAGTGCCGCGAGCCAGACGCACGGAGCTTCGGTAAAGCAGCAGCAACCCTGGAATCTTCTCAGATCGGGCTCCCCAAGCCGGCTCTCGGGTTTTATGGGGACTTCCCTGGTAATATGACGTCATATGACGACACCTCGCCCGGGTCCCCGCCCCTTCGAACGGCCGCGGCGCGGGAGCGAAGAGAAGTAAAGCAGGTCTCGAGACGCCCCCGAGCGCAACTTGCCGGGGCAAGCCGGCGCGGCGCCGACCCACGGCGGAGGGCGCAAGGAGAACGAGTCCTGCTCAACCCCCAAATTGCGTTCTTAAAAAACGAAGGTGGGAGGGAAGGATCAACTCTTAAGAGGTCCTGTTCATCGCTGGGACAGTGGCGCCTGTCGGGAGTGGCCAAGAAAATCTTACTGGGAAGAAAGTTGGGGGTGGGGTAGGGTGGGGCCAGGCTCCCCGACTTTATTAATCTTCTCCAAGTAGGGACGAATGTAAGCAACCTCAGAAAGGAATGGGGAAGGGAAAAACCTTTCGAATTCTAAACTGTGGTTCGTTCCAAGGAAGTGAAAAGACGAAGTCCAAAATGGTAGACGTCACCTGAGAAGAGTCCCAAGTTCGAGTACAAAATTAAACTTTGGAGAAGTTGCGTGGTGACTGCGATTTGTCAAGATAAAGGAGCAAGATGGTGTCTGCCCTAGGCAGGCGCGTTTGGGTGTGGCTCCGGGATTCCGGGCGGGCCTGGGATTGTTGAAAAGCTGCGCACATTTCCTGTGGAGGTGTTGATACAGCCCAGCCAAAGGACCACCTTCATCTAGGAAGTGTCCAGATCCTTTGTGGAGGGAGGAAGATAGCTCGTTGGGAACAGGAACTTCCTTAAGCACTGTCTGGTGCCTGAATAATTCTAGCTAACAGGCTTGGAGGCCTTCATGATACAGACTTGAGTTTGCATTTTGTCGTCCGGTCCTCAACCTGGCTCTGGGAAATTTGGTCACTTTTCAGATGCAAAGATGATTTGATAGTGATTAAATCACCCAAATTCTCCTAGGCAGACAGCAACGCCCCTCTGAAGTGAACCCAGGCAGACCCCCCTTGGGAGCAAGTGCTGGGGCTCACTGGTCTCAGAAAATGGTGTTGCTTTATTTTGCCTTTTATATTGCTCTGTTTGATGCAGACCCTCCAGGTTCAATACTGACTGGCAGCTGCATAGACCTCGGAGTTTTTCACACTAATAGTTTAAGCCCGGGTTGTTAGGGTCTCTTGGAAATGAGACCCCTGCAACTCAGACTTCATTTTCCAAAATAGCCAGGTTGGTAAAGTTAACAAAGTGGAAGCCGCCGCCGGATTAGAGGGAATTGGAGCCCTCAACTCCCGCTGCCTGTCATCCTTGTTTACATCCAGTGGCTCCTGTATGCTTCTCAGCCTGCTTGTCTTTCTTAAATCATTCCATCTGCACGAACTAGCAAATAGTTATTTGTTACTTTCCCTAGAGGACTCACAGATAACACGGAGAGAATGAATAAACTACTCACGCTTAGCCGCTTTGTTTTGGTGCTAATGTTGGATGCGTCTAAACAAGGAGAAGCAAATTTTTTTTGGTTCTTTTTTTTTTTCCAGAGCTGGGGATCGAACCCAGGGCCTTGCGCTTCCTAGGCAAGCGCTCTACCACTGAGCTAAATCCCCAACCAAGGAGAAGCAAATTTGAAACAAATTATCATCACTTAGGAGAGTTTCAGAGAGAAGGTACAGATGGATGGATGGACAAATGGATGGATGGATGGATGGATGGATGGATGGACAGACAGACAGACGGACAGAACTTGTGTTCCTCAAGTCCCTCCCAAAGCTCACACTGGCTTCTTTAGTTCGTTAGAATACTGTTAATTTACTGATTGTATCAACTAATAAACAAGTTAGTAGCCAGCCCTGAAATGTAATGGCTACACACACAGTGAGAAAAGCAAATAGAACATTGTTTACCCACAAGAGGGTTGCCTGAAGCAATCCTATCTTCTGCCATTTTCATTACAATTGATCTTTGATCCTTCAAGGATACAAACCTTGGAAAAATCTTTGTCTTTACCAGAATTACAAATTCTAATTAAAAGGGGAGGGGGGAGGAAGGGATTTGATTTGAGAAGGCTTCAGAGAAGGTCAAAGCAGGCTGTTGACACATGACAGTTTTAAGAATTCAGATTTGCTGGGTTGGGGATTTAGCTCAGTGGTAGAGCGCTTTCCTAGCAAGCACAAGGCCTTGGGTTCGGTCCCCAGCTCTGAAAAAAAAAAAAAAAAAAAAAAAAAAAGAATTCAGATTTGCAGCTGTAGAAATTGTTTTTTCTGGTCTACCTTTCTAGGAAGTCAAGTGTGAAAAGCCTGTATACCTCATAAAATACCATTATATGCTTGCCTTGCAAAAATATTAATCATGGGTCTACAGGAGTTAATGAGATAATAAAGTTGTCGATAAGGGTTCTAATCTCCAACAAACTGAGGGGAAAGAAGGTACTGATAAGGATGATGATTTTTTTTTCATTTATTTATTTCATGTATGTGAGTTCATTGTTTCTGTCTTCAGACACACCAGAAGATGGCATCAGATCCCATTATAGATGGTTGTGAGCCACCATGTGGTTGCTGGGAATTGAACTCAGGACCTCTGGGAGAGCAGTCATTGCTCTTAACCACTGAGCCATCTCTCCAGCCCTGGATGATGAGGAGGAGGGGGGGGAGGAGGAAGAGGAGGAGGACTTTTAAACAACCCCCCCGTGTGTGTGTGTGTGTGTGTGTGTGTGTGTGTGTGTGTGTGTGTACTCAGATGCTCCAAAAGGAGCAGGCAGTATCTGTGGCCAAAGATAACTGTGATCCTCCTGCCTCCACTGCTGTTTTGTTTTTGTTTTTGAAGGCAGGGTTTCTTTGCATAGCTCTGGCTGTCCAGGAACTCCCTCAGTAGATCAGTCAGGCCTTGAACTCAGAGACACCTTTACCTCTGCTTCTGGAGTGCTGGGATTAAAGGCATGTGCCACCATGCCCACTTTAACAATTTAAAGAGATACAATTAAATTGAAGTAAAGTTCAGAAGAATGGATGTTTCTCCTCATTCAGTGAGAGGGCACCATCTGTTCCAGGCCTGTGCTGCTTGTCCTGTTTCTGACAGAACAGAGCTGTTGATGCTGTACACTCCTCACGTGCTGGCAGGCCTGAAGCTTCTGCGTGCACTTGGGACTCACCAGTTTGAAACATGGAAAAGAAGTTTTTAAAAAAGCATTTTCTAGGTGCATCCCTGTCTAACTATAACTTCTCTCCATTTGCCTATTTGATAGCTGAGGAAAGATAATTTATTAACAACAATGACTCAAAATTTGCCCCAAAAGTATTGTTTGGGTATGTAAAAGCATTCTCTCTCTCTCTCTCTCTCTCTCTCTCTCTCTCTCTCTCTCTCTCTCTCCTCTGTGTGTGTGTGTGTGTGTGTGTGTGTGTGTGTGTTTAATTGGCTGAAAGTGGTGAGATCATATGACACAACAATTATTCCAGTTTCAGCAGTGTGTCCCTGGAAAATTTGCATATATCTTTTTCCCATAAAAAGATGTTTTTATCCTATATTGTTTGGGTATGTAAAACCTGTCATTTCTAAAACTGAGGCGGTTGGATCTCTCTCTCTCTCTCTCTCTCTCTCTCAGAGACCTGTCTTGGAAAACAAAATAAAGGATACCTCTCTCTCTCTCTCTCTCTCTCTCTCTCTCTCTCTCACACACACACACACACACACACACACACACACACACACACACGCATTTCTAGAAGCTGGAGGCCTGAAATCAAGCTGTCAGCTGCCCCTGAAACATCCAGACATCAAGGCAAATTCTTGTCTCCTTTAGCTTTCACGGTTTGCACGTGATCCTTAACATCCCCTGGCTTGTAAATGTGGCCCTCCAGTATCTGTCTATGCCTCAGTCCTGCAGCAATCCTCCTGCCTCAGATTCCTGACACAGAGCAGTGGTGGGGTTTAGGAGAGTGATAGAGATCAACCCTCCAATACCAGCCTCCCAGACACCTCCCTGGACTCTCCTCTGAACATTCGCCCTTGCCGCTTCCTCTGTCTCTGGAATGCTCTTTCTCCTGACCTTTACCTTATCTGTACCTCCCTCAAGGTGAGGGACTCTTCTCCACCATACCCTAGTTCTCGGTTGGGACTAAGGGACAAGGTGACATAACTTAGTGTGAGTGCACGCACTTGTGTAATTTAAGGGAATTCCTGGGTCGAACAGTCAACACGGTAAAGGAGGGAAAAGCCTTTCTCTAATAAGCCTGTCTAAAACCGCTGTGCAATGACTGCCACCCACCATGGAATCCGTTTATTGAACTGACTAACTTGTTTATTATTTATTGTGCTTTTTTGGAATTTAGCCCACAGACACCTGGACCTAATATGTCCTCGCCTCTGCTCTTCCTGGCACTTAATAAGGATTGCGTTTGGTGCACGACACATTCTGTAAGTGTTGAATAAAGCAAAGCCAGCGTGGGGATGAGGTGCCATGTTTGCCTGACAGGAACTTGGATCCATACCCAGCACTGCATGAAATCATGTATGATAGCAACATGCGTGTGAGGCCAGGCCTTGGACAGCCAAGGCAGGAGGGGCTGGGATCCCTCAGATTCAAAGCCATCCTCCACAACGAGCAGATTAAAAATCAATAAAAATAAAGAACAAAGTCATCATAAGACCTGTGAGAACATTCTACTTCAAGGCGATTTGTGGACTGGATTTTCTTTTCCGTATCCCAATGAGAAAAAGCCAAAACTGGGGGTGATTAAGTCACTTGCTTATCCACAGAGCTAATAAGCAAAGAAAAGCAATTGTAACCCCCAAAGTCTTACTCTAAGCCTGACAGTTACTAAGGGAAAATCTAGTGATGAACTAAGAATTGACAGACACTGGGCATCAAAGTGTGCCTGTTCGTTTTCTGCAATCACGTCCAGTCAGCAATATATTCTAGCTCTAAACATTTCAAAGCTCATGCTGGGCACTGTGGCATGCCTTTAATCCCAGCACTTGGGAGACAGAGACTGGGATATCTCTGTAAATCTGAGGCCAGCCTGGTCTAAATGAGGAGGAGTTCCAGACCAGACAAGAATACACAGAAAGACCCTGTACAAAAAAAAAAAAAAGAGAAGTCTCAGAGAGAAGAAGGAAAAAAGAAAAAACAAGTCTCAGAAGGAGCAGAAAACAGTCAGTTTTTGTCCTTTTCTAAGACTGTCCCTGTTGGGGAGAGGAAAGTGAAAAGAATCATCAGGAATCCTAAGATCTCAGTAGAGTGGCATTTCAGAACAGTCTGTGGGTCTGTAGGGTATGTGTACATGCATGTGCATTGCGTGTGCGTGTGTGTGTGTGTGTGTGTGTGCGCGCGCGCGCGCATGTATAACTAGTTACTGAACTCAGGGCTTTGCCCAGCCTAGGCAACTCGGCAAACATTCTATTACAGAACCATATCCCCAACCCTTGCATTTCTGAGACAGAGTCTCGAATCTGTCATCCCTCAGCTTCCTCAGTGTCAATATTAAAAGTGTGCACCATCACACCTGACTTCCACGGTAGTGTTAAAGAACAGGCCTTGCCCAAACTGTAACAATGCAGAAATAAACGGTTATTGTCCAAAGATAATGGATCGGGCAATAATCAATAGAAATTACAGTTTCAAAAAGTCCGGCATAGCTGGGTGTGATGGCTTACCCCTTGTAACTTTAGAAAGCTGGAGAAAGGGGTTGGGGATTTGGCTCAGTGGTAGAGCGCTTGCCTAGCAACCGCAAGGCCCTGGGTTCGGTCCCCAGCTCTGAAAAAAAGAAAAAAAAAAAAAAGAAAGAAAGAAAGCTGGAGAAAGGGGATCACCATGTATTAGAGGCCCAAATAATATATTCCAGGATAGCCTGAAATGACATCTTAAAAAAAGAGTCAGTCTGGAGAGATGGCTCAGTGGTTAACAGCACTGACTGACCTTCTAGAGGTCCTGAGTTCAATTCCCAGCTACCACATGGTGGCTCACAACCATCTGTAATGGGATCTAATGCCCTCTTCTGGTGTGTCTGAAGACAGCTACAGTGTACTTATATACATAAAATAAATGAGTAATTCTTTAAAAAAAATCCAGGTTTGGGGAAATGTTCGTCTTCCAGAGGACCGTAGTTCAATTTCCAGTACCTACATGGTGACTTAGACCATCTGTAATTCTAGTTCCAAGGAGATGCCCTCTTTTGGCCTCTGGGGACACCAAGCATGCACACATACATAAACACATATGTGGGCAAACACTCATCTGTATATACATACATACATATATACATACAAACATACATACATATGCATACATATGCATGTTAATTGTATTTTGACACAGTATCTTACTGTGTAGCCCTGGCTGGACAGGTTCTTGCTTTGTAGAGCATTCTGGTCATGAGCTTACAGAAAACCTGGCTGTCTTTGCCTCCTGAGTCCTAGGATCAAAGACAAGTGCTACCATGTCCTGTGAATATTTTAACCCCATTTGTAACAATAAAAAACTGTATTGCATGAGTGCTTATGCACTTTGCACATCCTAAGTGAAGAATTCAATACTAAAAGATATGATGGAAGATTGTGTCTTCAATGGACAGTCTCTTGGGTAAATCTATAAATGCGGTATCATTCCTTTCATTGTCACATGGAGAGTCCTTTAGCATGTAAAACAATAGCAGAGTAGCTGTAGCACCTGCTAAATATTACAAAGCAGATGCAAGGGCAATATTTAAACACAAGCAGTATGAGAGGGGAGTTAAACATACAGACCTCAAAATAGTGAATGAAGCATATCCCTGACAAGACCTTTCAATCAGGGACGACAGATAGATTACCCATAGGTGGTCTAAGGTGACAATCAGGAAAATATACCTCACCCCTACCTTACTATCTGCATCAGAACAAGATGGTCTCAGCCGATAAATGAACTTGTCCAAGAGCCTTACTACTTGAACTCAGTTCCTGGGATCCACATGGTGGAAAGAGGTATCTCTTCCACAAGATGTCCTCTGATCTCTACCTTTGTGCACACCTGCGTGGGCATGAGTGTGCATGCAATGCACGAGCACACACACACAGAGAGAGAGAGAGAGAGAGAGAGAGAGAGAGAGAGAGAGAGAGAGAGAGAGAGAGAGAGAGAGAAGAAACACATTCAGAAATGTTTTAGACAGGTCCAGGATGAGAAAGATGGCTATCTAAGCTTGATGACCTGAATTCAGTCCCCAGAGCCTGTATAAAGACGGGAGGAGAGAAACAGTTCCACAAAGTTGCCCTCTGACCTCCACAAGCACACCCTGGCATGTGGATGCCCCCGCCCCCAACCCCCCCACCCCCCCGCCGCCGCCGCCACCGCCCCCGCCGCCGTCGCCACCGTTGCCGCTACCACCATCCATACACATTTTCAAAACGAGTTATATGTAAATTCATTAAAAAGCGCTGGAACAATTGCAGACATTTTTACAACCCTAGCTAGCATTGGAATCGCTTTGGGAAAACATCCGGTCAAGCCACATCCCAAGAGCGCATTTGGGTTCCCGGAAGTTTAAAAGTTTGGATAAGTAGAATAGCAGTAAGAACAAAGTCAGAAGACGAAGGCCAGGAGTTGAAAACAAAGGTTACATCCAGGCCCACTGCCAGCCACGTAGTTCAGGCCCTCTGACAGCCGCTGCGCTCTAGCCGTGAACACCCATGCAGACAGCTGCACGGGGTGGGGATGCATGAAGTCAGACAGAAATACCAGACAGAGGGGGCCTGAGCAGGCAGGCTCCTGGGGAGTCATACCATTCACACTTCAACTGCCCTCTTGAGCATGTGAGAAACTGGTGTGACCCTGGCAGCCATCCTTTGCTTCCTGACTCCATCTCTGACTCATCCATGGTTGTCTCTATGAGAAGGGACATGAGAGCTCAAAACAGAGCAGGACTTCACAGAAGTTTATGAGTCGGAAACATTAGCCACTAGATGTTTCAAATCTACCTTTTGCAGAAACTAAAGGCAACTCTTCAAATCCCTGCAAGAGAAACTTGAAGTCACTATCCAGCCTTAACTGACTGCTGTTCCTGGCTAGGTATCTTTTTCTTTTTAAAATAGGGTCCCTTATATCTCAGGGTGCCCAGAACCTGAGGGTGGCATTGTCCTTCCTGCATCCTCCCCCAAGTACTAGTAAGGTAAGAATTGTCAGAAGCTTAATTATTTGAGACAAGGTCTCAATATGCAGCCCTGGCTGTCCTGGAACTCATGACATAGACCAGGCTGGCCTCAAACTCAAAGATCCACCTGCCTCTGCCTCCTGAGTGCTGGGATTAAAAATATGTGGCCTTTTGCCTGACTGTTGTTTAATTTTTGAAATTCGATTTCCTTATTTATTCTGTGTATACACAAATGCCACAGTGTCTATGTGAAGCTCAGAGAGCAACCCCAGGGAGTTCCATTATGTCCTTCTGTGTAGACCAGGGAATCGAACTCAGGCCACCAGACCTGGAAGCAAGTGTGCCTATCCACTGGGCCATCTGTCTGGCTCCCTGTTTTGCTTTTTAAGAAAGACAGATGGGGGGTTGGGGATTTAGCTCAGTGGCTAGAGCACTTGCCTAGCAAGCGCAAGGCCCTGGGTTCGGCCCCCAGCTCCGGAAAAAAAAAAAAAAGAAAAAAGAAGAAGAAAGACAGATGGGCAGTGTTTTTTAAGAAACGAGGACAGGCAGTGGCTCACTATCTGCCTCCTTTGCCTTCCTGGTGCTGGGATTGCAGAAATGTACACTACCTCTTCTTCACATTTAAATTCTTCAAGATGGCACCTTCCTTTAAGATGACCTTTGGTGTCTTATATGACATGGAAGCCACTGTGTGTATTTTTAGGATTTGAGAGGTAGAGAGAGGAGTCTGGATTTGAGGCTAGCCTTGGCTACATAGGGAATTCAAAGCCAGCCTGGGCTACTATTGAGCCACCATTATAAACAAGTAAACTAACTCACTCTGCGGGTTGGTCTTCTTTTTCAAGATACCTGAGTAGCTGTCTTCTCAGCCAGTAGAACCCTTACCCTTCCCTGGACATGACAGACTCCATCCGGGGCGTTCTGTCCCTCACTGAAAATTTGCCACAACTTCCCTCTTGCACTCCACTTGCGGACAGGTCGGCTGTCTGTCCACAGCTCTCTGCCTCACGTACAGAACGTTCCATATTGATTGATGAGCTGTCCAGAACAAGCCGGCCACACCCAAGGGCAAGGACTTCGTCTCCCGGAGGAGAAAGCCTTTCCTCCGGTTCTTTAAGCGACTTCTCCTGATAATACTATTTTAATTGCTAGGCTGCTTTAGTTTTGATTCCATTGAAAATAATAATCACCTGAAATAAGTAGTCAAGTCTCAAAGAATCATAACACATACACATAAAAGTCAGGTTTGTGGAGACTGGGGGTGTAGCTCAGTAGGTGGAGTGCTTGCCTCTCATGCCTGAGGGGATGAGTTCAAAGCCCAGTACAACCTAAATACAGCAACGTGGTGATGCAGGTTTGTAGTCCCAGTGCCCAGCAAGTGGAGACAGAAGGATCAAGAGTTCAAGGCCACTCTTGGCATGGCTGTAAGAAGCTCTTTTCCCTTTTTGGAGGAGTTGGGTGGGGGTGGGAGGTGGGAAGGAGGCAGGGAGTGAATGGGTTTTTGAGACAGATTCTCACTATGAAGCCTGGGCTATCCTCTCTCATTCATTGTAAAAAAAGGCTGACCTCTAACCTCAAACTCACAAGGATCCTCCTGCCTCTGTCTCCCAAGTGCTGGGACTAAAAACAAACGTGCGGCATCATGAGGCTTTTAAAAAACAAAAATGAAAACGTGGATGGTGGAGCACACCTTTGATGTCGGCACTCAGGAGGCAGAGGTAGGAGGATCTCTGTGAGTTCAGGGCTAGTCTGGCCTACAGAATTAGTTCCTGGACAGCCAGGACTGTTATACAGAAAAAACCCTGTCTCAAACAACAAATAACATAAGAAAATAAAAATATGAAAACATAAAAGCTCAAGAAAGGAATCTTTCTGTCGAATGTGCCTGTACCCTGGTTTCACTTTTCTCCGTGATGTGGACCTGTGTGTAGTGTTCAGCTCCTGTGATCAGTTTCCTCACATGGAGGGCAGTCATAGCAACAATAATATTTTTCTCCAGACAGGGTCTCCTGTAGCTCACAGCAGACCTTAAATTGGCAGAGTTGAGCTTTGAATTACTGATCCTCTGCCTCTACCCCTTGGGGGCTGAGATTACAAGGAGGTAAGACAGGCTCAGTTTATAGGTGCTGAGGGTCAAATGCAGGGATTCATAGGGCTAGGCAAGCAGTTTACCAACTGAGCTAAGTCTGCAGCCCGGCAAAACCTTGACTGGGCCATTTTCTCGCTGAAGAGGATTCACCCACACAAACAAGCTTCCTCCCGTGTGTCCTTCCTACTGGGGAGGCATCATGACTTCAGTCACCGAGGGCAATGCCCAGGCGGAAGTGACTTTAGCAAGTGAGTGAGACCAATCCCCTCAGGAAGTCCCTCGTGAGTAAATGGTCATCTCTTCTGAGCACAAAAGCCCAGCTGCAGACCGATGTGGGGAAAGTCTTTGCTGAGCTCCTCAGAGAATGGAAAAAAGGTGACAAATAGAAAAAGGAAACCAAAAGAAGTGAGAAAAAAAAAAATCAGAGGTGGGGGTGTGTGAATGGGGGAGGTGGTAGTCCTGGAAAGGAAACCAAAAGAAAGCTTTAGACCTCCAGCTAATAGAGGAGTAGGCTGGACTGGGTTAGCTGTATGAGGTAACTATGTAGCCTAGGCTGACCTTGAATTTGGGATCTTTTTGCCTCCACCTCCTTAGGTGCTGGAATGACAGCAACTGCCACCAAGCTTGATCAACTTAATTTTGTTTTTAAATTACGAGGGTGGTGATGGGAGCAACATCCCCACGTTCAGTGATTGGTTCCTTCCCTCCACCACATGTATCCTCAGCATTGAACTTAGGTCATTAGACTCAGTGACAGGCCCCTCTTTACCTGCTAAGTCATTTAGGGAGTCCCTAACTTTATTTTGCTTGATTGTTTGTTTGTTTGTTTGTTTGTTTTTGAGACAGAGTTTCACTGTGTAGCCCTGGCTATCCTGAATCTTGCTCTGTAGACCAGGCTGGCCTCTTACCACACAGAGATCCTCCTGCCCCTGCCTCCTGAGTGCTGGGATTAAAGCCACATGACACCACTATTCGGGTCCTAACTTTATGATTTTTTTTTAGAATTATTTATTTATTAAATATTTATTTTTATATTTACAAGTACGCTGTAGCTGTCTTCAGATGAACCCAGAAGAGGGCATCGGATCTGCATTGGGTCCCCTTACAAATGGTTGCTGGGAATTGAACTCAGGACCTCTGGAAGAGTAGTCAGTGCTCCTAACCGCTGAACCATCTCTCTAGCCCCTAACTTAATTTTTCTATAACTTTTGGTAGCTTTTTGGAAAGAAGTAAGACCAAACACCAAAACTCATCTAACTGAGCAGAAAATAGGCATGGGCTGGCAATGCTTTCTAGGAAATGTCGGAGTTCCCTCCCTGTCAAGGCCTGGCTAAACCTGTATCAGAGCTCTGCTGGCCAAGGAAGGAGGTCTGGCCTGCAGGCTTCCGCTGGGCAGCCCAAGTGTAGGCATCAGCTGGCTGCACATCGCCACTTCCAGAGTCTCTAAGTCCCTTGGGGGAAAGAACTGAACTTCGTTTTAGAGTCAGAAACCAGATTCACTCCCATCTCTCATCAAAACCCAAAATAAGGGATTTGCTTTTCTGGATTCAGTTAGCACTACCTTTATGTCTGTCTCCTGAGTTTGGAATCTTAACCAGTGAGAAGCCCTGCTTTGTGTTACACACCTGAGTCCTGGCATTTGGGAGGTAGAGGCAGGAAGGACAGAGTTCAAAGTCATCCTCAGCTACATAGCAGTTTGGAAACCAGCGTGGACTGATTATACATGGTGCCGCCACCAGAACGAAACAAAAAACAAAAAAAAAACCAAAAACAAAACAACAAGAACAGGGTTGGGGATTTAGCTCAATGGTAGAGTGCTTGCCTAGCAAGCTCAAGGCCCTGGGTTCGGTAGCTCCGAAAAAAAAAAAAAAAACAAAGAAAAAAAAAAAAACAAAGAAAAAAAAAACAAAGAAAAGAAAACAACAAGAACAACGAAGCAGACAGACCAGTGAGAGGGTAGAGACAGAAACCAAACCAGAAGTGTGCTGCACATAGAAGATGCTTTAGTATTTCTAGAATGCCTGTTAGGGTGTGGTTTGAAAGCCGTAATTATAACTGACAAAGCCAGGTTACTTCCAAGAAAGAAAAAAACGAACCCACCCGAAACCATCGACAGCGCACTTCTTAGAAAGAGAAAGGAGAGACTGAGAAACGGCTAGGAAGGACAGCTACGGGTTTGTTCTTTTGGGCTCTGCTTGTTGGTTTGTTTTTTTCAAGAGAGGGTTTCTCTGTGTAGCCCTGGCTGTCCTAGAACTCACTCTGTAGAGCGAGCTGGTCTTGTACTCACAGAGATCTACCTGCCTCTGCCTCCTCCTGAGAACTGGGATTAAAGGAAAGCGCCGCCACCACCACCGCCGCAGCCGCCGCCGCCCCCGCCCCTGCCACCACCGCCACCACCTAGCAAGACAGATAACTGTTTTATTGAACACTCTGTTGTGACCTCTCATTCTTTCAGCCACCTGTTCATATGGGCTGTCCAAAGCATATGCTCACAAAGGTCAAATAAAGGTAGATGGGGAGCTTTCTCTCCCAGGTACACAACAGACCGGTGGCAGCCTTGTTTGCCAAGAGACCCAGACGGATGTTCGTAGCAGTACCATGTGTCCAAAACCGGAAACTGTGTAGACCCCAGATGTAGACAGATGAGCAAACAACAGCTCATTCACACATAGAAATATTAAACAGCACTTCAGTAACTGATCTACGAGCCCAGAAGATAGCTTTCATAGACAGAGTGAGCCATGCAGACAGAAAGAAGCCGGGAGCTATGTGCTCTGGAAAGCTAATGCGCTATTGGGACGTTTTCTTAGAGGAACTCAGAATCATAACTGGGTTTCTGGCGCTGTTCATACTCATTTCTCGATCTGGCTGCTGCCTGTGTTGGTGTTTACACCTGGAAAGCTCATCACATTTACTTCTGTTGCGCTACATGTCAATTCATATGGAAAATACATTGCCTAAGCTGGCCCCTGTGTCACAGGCTTGTGGTCTGAGCTAGTGAGGAGACTGACCCAGGAGATATAGATTCAGTCCTGCGTGGGATACGGATCGAGTTCAAGGTCAACCTGAGCAACCTGATGAGACTTTGTGTCAAAGTCAAAACTGGAAGGAAAGTGTGGTAGAGCCTTTGCCTAGCAAGCGTGAAAAATCTAAACCCAAGCCTGCAGAAATTAACAAAATAAAGTAAAACAAAATAGACAAGATATTGATATGTAGATGGCAGACGGTAGTTGAGTCAGAAGACTTGTTAAATTAAAATGATTGGAAAGTACAGGAATGATCCTAAAGAGACCCACGAAAAAATAAAATAATAAAAAAATTTGATTGACCTCTTCCAGTAATCTGAAAATGCTACTAATATCCTTTCCTCTCTCAGGGGCAGTTTAAGAAACCCTTGGGCTGGAGAGATGACTCAGCAGTTAAGAGAACTTGCTGGTCTTGCAGAAGACCTCCGTTCGGTTCCCAGCACCCATGTGTTGGCTAACAACCCTATGTAACTCTCAGCTACTCGAGTGGTACACAGTCACATATAAAATATATAAGCCGAAAAATATAGTTTAAAAATAAAGAGCACTGGCTGTTCTTGTAGAGAATCAGGCTTCAATTCATATAGGCCGCATGGTACTAACAACTGTCTGTAACTGCAGCCCCAAAGGGATCCAACACCTTCTTCGGACCTCTGAGGGAACTGCAGATGCACGGTGCGATGACATACTTGAAGTCAAAACATTCACGCACATCAAAATTAATTAATTAAGTTTAATTTAATTAAAGAAGTCAGGCATGTCCTTAACACCCATAACTACAGTACCCAGGTAGAGGTAAGCAGATCCCTGGTAAGTCTGACATCAACCTGTATGGCAAAGCAAGTTCCAGGCCAGACAAGACTACACAATGATACCTTGTTTCAAAAATGAAAGAAAGAAAGAAAGAAAGAAAGAAAGAAAGAAAGAAAGAAAGAAAGAAAGGAAGGAAGGGAAAGGAAGGAAGGAAGGAAGGAAGGAAGGAAGGAAGGGATTCTCTGTAGAAGCTTCCTTCTGTCTTAAAGTTAAAAGACAGAGCAAAATTCACTGCTAAATTCAGACGCAGGTGAACTGGTCCTTCAGTGATGCCATATAAGTGAATAACCAAACACAGGATGCATGATGGGAAATTCATCAAGATGGTGAGATGAGGCCACTCCTCCCCTGGAGCCCTCCAACTATAGTCTCATTTTTCTTCCACTTCATCTTTCGATGATGTCACAAAGATAAAAACAGCATTGCAGTATTTACTAGATTTCTGAAAAGTCTGTCTGGGGATGACAGGCATTTTGTATTTCTTAGGACTGAAAAATGTAGCTAACGTGTCAACGTGGTCAATTCTAGTCTCCTCCAGATGAAGGCGTCGCATGCACCAGTGAGCCTTAGGTCCCAGGGCTCTGGCTCACAGCTGGTAGAGCTGGCAGGATTTGAACTCCATTCTCTAAAATTCCTTACGCCTTGACCTTTGGTCAGATACTAGATGGCTTATGGTGCAGCTTTCTTCCTCAAACTTTTGAATGGTTTTGTTGTTTGTTGTTGTTTTTGTTTTTTGTTTTTTGTCTTTTTCTTTCTTTTTTATTTTGGCTCTGAAGTTCTGTAGATCAGCTCCCTGCCCTCACCTCCACCCCAAACCACCTTGCATGGGAGGCAAATACGCGACTATTGTGCTGTATCTTAATCCCTGCACCCTTCAGTTTGGGGAACAGGGTTTCTGTGAGTACACAGCTGACCAAGAGCTGCAGAAGTCTGTAACTACCTGGTGCCCGTTCTGCATCACAGATGAGGGCACCAGGTCCTGGAAGCCTCTTCTTCCCCTAGGAATGAAAGATCCGACAGAGTACCTGGCCCCCTGATGCTCTCTTCTAATTTAATGATGAGTCAACCAATATGTGGATGGTTGTGACTCTTCCGTGCCTTTTTAGAAGCTGTTGGTCATTAATCTTTGTTCAAGACAATCAGGCAGTAGGATAAGTGGGAACAGGGGACCCATTAGAGAGATGATGTGTTCAGAAGCTGACCCTGAACTTCCCCTGCTGGGAGTCACCTCCTCAAATAGTTCCTGCTTTTCTCAACGCCTTCCTCTCTTCTTCTTTCAACTCGACTTCAAAAGAACCAGGATTGAAAAAAAAACAAACAAAACAAAGCAAAGCAAAACAAAACAACTGTTCTCCAACTGCAACCATAAGAACGATCGAGAGGCTTCTGGGACTTTCCAGATTACAGAGACGTAAACTGGGCCCCAGGAAGGCAGAAGTCCCATCAGAAGCCAGGTGAGTTTCTAGACACCTCAGGCTCAACCTGGCTGTCAGACACTAGGGGTGCGTGTGCCCCGGTAACCCCCACCTCAAGTCTCCGGTTACTCATGTTGTTATCCTCCAGAACTGGAAGAGTCTGTCCTACCAGGAAAATGAGTGTCTGGGCAGCAGGGACAAAGGTTGGCTCAGAGAGCAAACAAAGAGAGGAAGCACTCAACGTAATAACAACATCGCTCACAGGAAAAAAAAAATCTGTTGAATTTGCTCAGAGTTTCAGAATGGCTCCGTGCATGTTTTAATATTTTGATTGTAGCTGTTATAAAAATCTATAGAAGGCTCCACTTTTCACAGCCTTACACACACACACACACACGCACGCACGCACGCACGCACGCACACACGCACACACCCCTACCTCTAATCTGAATTCCCCAGAACTACTCTGGCTAAGGATTCAGTCACAGACCCCCAGCTGATTCCAGTTCCTCCTGATGAAAGTAAATGGACAGTTGGGCTCTGCAGTCCCACCCTTGTTTTTCTCAGTGGTTATCATTGCTTTCCTGGCTGCTGGACTGGGAGATGGCTCACTTTTGATGCCTGGGTAGTATCTAACGCTGAGGGATGCTGCTGTCCTCTTGCTGGACACCCGCACTCACAATTGCCTGCCTTAACAGTCAAGGGTTTTCAGCTGGTGCTTTCTCTCGACCCTGCCTCAAAACTCACTCTCCCTCCCTTAATGCTTTACTCCAGGAGGAGTCTGCCCAAGTGAACAGATTCTAAAACAGAAATTGTTGAATTCCACCTTGGGAACAGGATGGTATCTTCTCACCCCCAATTCCCAGACATCCTAGACAATCTCCCAGACAACAATGATCACTACATTCATTGACAGCTGTCCAAAAGCAAAGAGGAAATTCAAATGCAAAACTTGTTGATGTCTAGGCCAGGCATGATGGTACAACTCCTTTACTCCTAGCACATTGGGAAGGCAGTCAGTGGATCTCTGTGAGTTCAAGGCCAGCCTGATCTACATAGGGAGTTCCAGGACAGCCAAGGTTTCATATTGAGACCCTGTCTTAAAAAGGAACATACAAACAGAAGATGTGTTAGTATCACATGACTTGGGGACAAGTCCCTGTTTGCAATGTTGTTCATGAAAGAAAACACAAGGTACAGCCGGCATAGAATACAACCACCTTTCTGAGTAAGTTTTGTTGCATACTGTTTTGCCTCAAGAGCAAAGCTAAAAGTTGGTTCTAAGTGATTTGACTTATGGCTATCTGTATTAGGGTTCTCTAGAGCAGGGAGGTTCTCAATCTTTGTAATGTTGCAACCTCATATTGTGACCTCCAACCATATTTCCAATGATTATGTTCATTGCTACCTCATAACTGTAATTTTGCTACTGTTGTTAGTCATAATATAAATATCTGTGGTCTCTGATGGTCTTGGGTGAACCCTATGAAAGGTCATTAGACCCCAAAGTGGTCAAAACCCACCTGTTGAGAGCCAACATTCTAGAGGAACAGAACTTAGGGAGTGTTGAACTTACCACAGATGTGGCTGCCTCTATGTGGGTGCTGGAGTTAAGGCAGTGGATCTCTGAGTTCAAGGCCAGCCTGTTCTACAGAGTGAGTTCCAGGACAGCCAGGGCTACACAGAGAAACCCCATCTCAAACAAAAACACAATGAAAACAGAACAAAAAAAGTAAAGAGTGCTGGGAAGATAGCCCTGCAAGAAAAGGAGGAGCTGCTCAAGCTTGACGATCCAAGTTCAATTCCCAGAACCCACATTACAAATGAATAAATAAAAAGCCTAATGCACCTACACATATGTGATATCCCAGCAGGTCTGTAGTGACATGACCATGACAGGTGGAGAAAGAGGAATCACCCAAAAGTTGGGAAACCAGCTGGCCTAGAAAACATAGCACAGGGAGAATACAGTACAAGTGGAAGGTGAGGACTCCAGAAAGTTGTCCTCTGATCACCACATGTATGATGTAGCACTCTCAGCACACTTACATAATAAGTGTGTAATAATAAGTATTACATAATAAATAAATGTATTTTGTTTAAAAGGAATAAATATATATGAAATGATAAAATATTATTAGCAACATGAAGCATGCACACATACACAATGGGGTACTATTCAGCTTTAAAAGTAATCGATAACAGGAAAATTCATACATGATTTGTTACAACAGGACATCCTACTAAGTGAAATAAGCCACACTCAGAGTGACAGGTGCCATACGTTCTCATATACGGGAACTAAGACAGTAAACTGAAAAGACAGTTAGTTAGCAGAAGCCAAGGAGGTTGTAGGAAGGGAAAGACAAAGAAAAGGAAACATAAATCAGCTTATACAAATTCGTAATTGGATCATAGGAACAGGGCTGTTGGACTTAGTATTGCATAGCAAGGTGACTACAGTTAATGGTAATGTATCCTTCAAATAGGAAGACAAAAGGTGCTCACTGTACTCATTACAGATATTTGGTAATATCAAATATCCATGATGTCATCTGAGAGTAAACATTTAGACATCACATTTATTTATTTATTTATTTAAATCTTAAATAAGTATATAAGTTTTCCATGTCACCTGAATTTATTTTTCATAACTTTAGACTTTGAATGGTCTGAAGTCATAAATGGTATCTGATTAGATTATGGGACATTGGTAAAGTATGTGCCGGGATTTGGACACAATGTCCAAGATTACTCTATTCACTCACATAAACAGATACATAGACACAGATAGAAAGACACACATTCATATATGCAGACATACATGTTTGTCACAAGACTTTCCCTGGGGAAGATGCTACACACACATCTACTCACCACAGAAAGGGAATCCACAACAGATCAAAGTACAGATCCCACCAAAGTCCAACTGGGAGAACCAGTGAGTATTATTGGATTTAGACAGGAATATGAGTAAAAGGGTTACTTACAGGAATAGCAATGACTCAAGGTCAGCTGCATCACCAAGTCCCACCCCAGCATGGATGACAGCTCACAATAGCTGGGATCCTGGAGTATACCATACAGTCTGCAGGCAGCTCAGCAAGTTGGAGAATGCCCTTTCCAAATAACTCTCATCTAAACTTCTTCCAGGTAGCTCTGCTGGTTTCTGCTTCTCCCAGGCGGTTTGGTCTTGGAGACAGAATTCCTTGCAGCATGGCTTTTCTGAGTCTTCTTCATAGCTTGGCTTGGCTAAAGAATCTTCTTCACTGTTTTAACTCCACTCCAGAAAAAGGGGCTCCAGGATTTTATTGCTTACTCTGGCAGAAAGGGACCTACTGAATCTAGTCAGTTTTGGGGACTTCCTGAAGCTTCTTTGAGTTGTTTACCTTCCCGTTTAAATAACTAACCTGGGCTGGAGAGATGGCTCAGTGGTTAAGAGCATTGACTGCTCTTCCAGAGGTTCTGAATTCAATGCCCAGCAACCACATGGTGGTTCACAACCATCTGTAACGGGATCTGATCACCTCTTCTGGTGTGTCTGAAAACAGCTACAGTGTACTTATATAAATGAATAAGTAAATAAATAAAAAAAAAAGAGCTAACCGGATAGTTTCAATTTGTCAGGAAACTGTTACACACCAAAATAATATTGACACAAGTGGAAACTTTATACCCGAAACTGAGTCTTTGCATTTGATTTTGGTTGTTTTGTTTTGTTTTAGAAATAGGATGTTACTAAGTAGCCCTGGTTGTCCTGGAACTTGTTATGTAGACCTGGCTGGCGTGTAACTCAGAGGTCCGCCTTCCTCTGCCTCAGGAGTGCATCACCAGGTCTTACAAGAACAATCCTCAATTTCAGAGTTAACTAATGCTTCTAATAAAAACAAGAAACAATCTACGCTACTGGGATTTCTCCGAAGCTTATAAATAATCTTTTTTTAAAGTTCTTTTTTTTAAAGATGTATTTATTTATTATATATAAGTACATTGTAGGGTTGGGGATTTAGCTCAGTGGTAGAGCGCTTGCCTAGGAAGCGCAAGGCCCTGGGTTCGATCCCCAGCTCCGGAAAAAAAAAAAATAAGTACATTGTAGCTGTCTTCAGACATACCAGAAGAGGGCATCTGATCTCATTACAGATGGTTGTGAGCCACCATGTGGTTGCTGGGATTTGAACTCAGGACCTCTGGAAGAGCAGCCAGTGCTCTTAACCACTGAGCCATCTCTCTAGCCCGCTTATAAATAATCTTAAAAAATTATTCTCTTTCTAACTAAAGTCATGAGAGACTATAAATAGAAGAATGGCATCTGGTAGGCCTAGGAATGTTTATGTAATTGCCCAGCCTCTTAATTGGGCAAGATCTAGCAAAAAAGAAGAAGTGCTCTATTCTTAGTGCCTTGGCTATCCCTTCACCTTAAAGAGGAAGAGGGAAAGCCACCTTCCCCCTGAAAGTATAACCTGACCTTAGGACAAGTCAATAGAATTGAAAAAGGTTGTCCCTATTGACTTCTCTGCTTAGACCCCCTTTTCTTGTTCACTAGGATGCTGTAATCTAAACACGGAACATGTTAAGTATTTCCGGTGCAGCAGAGGGTCAGGATGCAATCTGCAAGGAGCTTTGCTATCTATAGTCACACCACTCTGAATGCTCCCAATCTGTTCTGAAAAGACCTTCGATTCTGGTGCACAAACTCCTGAGGCCCCAAGGCCAACACCAGTTTTTGAGAGTTTGTGAGCTGCTCCCGCCCCGTCACTTCCCCCTACCTTGAGCGGGTTCTTGGCACCTGTGGTTTGTGATTTTGACCACACTTTCCAGTGGGAGGGGGAACCTCAAGGATGTGCTATTTTTAGACGGTACTTCGTTTTTTTGCTATTTGAGTCACAAGGTTTTGTTCTTTGTTGTCTCCTGTTTTTACTCTTTAATATGCTGACTCTGGGATAACTGATATCATGTAAACAGGGTTGATTTGCGATTCCAAGGAATGAAGTCCTGTCATACATTATTTGTCACTGTCACCCTGTAACCCTATAAATCTTATTGCATTTTACCACTGATACTGACCACATAACTCTTTTTAAAATTTTTCTCCTCTGAGACTTGGTCTCACTATTTTAGCTCTGGCTCACCTGGAACTCCCTGTGTAGACCAGGCTGGTCTCAGATGTGCAAAGGTCCACTTGTCTCTGCTTCCCAAGTGTGGAGTGCTAGGCTTAAAGGTACTGCCTGTGACTGTACAACCCCTACAAGTGGAATAAAGTCAGGCCTGGCAGTAGTGGCCCATGCCTTTAATGCCAGCACTTGGGAGAGAGAGGAAAGCAGATCTCTGTGGATTCTGAGACAACTAGGGCCACACAGGGAAACCTTGTATCCAAAAATTGCAAGAAAAAGAAACTGAGGTAAAGTTGAGATTTAGTAAGCATGGACCAGACTAAAGGACATTAGACTTCTCTTCCTGGTAGAATTGTACAAGTGCTGAACAGTGTGTCCACAGGCCAGGTCTGTGAGGTCACTGGGGGAGATGTTAGGCACATACTTTGAATGTTAAAATGAGGAAGTTGTGGGCATCTATTGCTTGTTCCTTCTGGAGCTGCAGCTAAAGACCTTCCACTCTCCGCCACTGGTTCTCTAGGAGAGGTGATGGGGTGTGGTAGTTCTGTTGTAGCAATCATTAGACATGCTGTTTTTGTGTTTCTTTGGCTGGAGAGGGATAACAAGTTCTCATGTGTCCTGGGCTGACCTCCAACTCACTGAGTGGCTGAGAGGGAACTTCTGATTCCTCTCTTGCCACCTCTGAAGTGCTAGGATTACAGACAGGAGCCATACATGCAGTTTTTATTAAATATATGCATCTCCAATCATCACCTTACTTTGGTTATGCATATATGCTTTTAAAAATGTTTTAGGCTATATTTATTTAGGTCACTCATTTATCTGTGTGTGATTGCATATGTGTGTATGTATATACTGGGTATACGGAGGTCAGAGGGCATCTTTTGCAAGAATCAGTTTTCCCCTTCCACTGTGCTGGTTCCTGGAATCGAATTCAGGCCCTCGGCCTTGGTGGTAGTGTCCTCACCAGCTGCACCATCTTGGTGGCTCATAAGTAGCATTTATCAATTACACCTGCAATAAACTGAAAGAAAATTAATAATGAGCAGAGTGGCACATGCCTCTAATCCCATGACAGTGAGAACATGGAACCGCAGAATTCATTATCAGTCACTCAAGAAGGCAAATCACCCTGGGCGTGGCAGCTCAGGCCTGGAATCTTAGCACTCTGGAGACTAAGGCTGGATGGTTGCTGGGAATTATGGACCAGCATGGACTACACCTATCTCAAAAAGGACAAAAGAAGAATACAGATTAGTAATTCTAGATATTTTTACACCAAGGGGCTGGTAAAATGGCTCAGTGTTTAGAACACAGGCTGCTCTTCAGAAGGCTCTAAGATAGGTTCCCGCGCCTGTGTCAGGCATCCCACAATATCTATGACTCCAGTTCCAGGGCATTCAAAACCCTTTCTAATCTCCAGCACACCTGCGCACTAGTGGTGCACACAAACCCATGCAGGCACACATGCATAGATAGAAATGAAAACAATTAAAAAATTTAAAAATTAAATGACATGACATACCAAAGAAGTTCTCTTAATAATTACAGACCATAGATATGTGTCTCTTTATAAAGAGACTAGAAATGCGGTTCAATTGTGGAGTGCTTGCTCAGTTTAAGGATTTAACAGTTCTTAGTTCAAAAATAAAAACAAGCTACTAACTGAAAAGATTAGTAAATTACAAATATATATATGTGTGTGTGTGTGTGTGTGTGTATGTGTGTATGTGTGTGTATGTGTGTGTGTATGTGTGTGTATGTGTGTGTGTGTGCGCGCGCTCACATTTCTCATTTCAGATTGTTTGTTTGTTTTCTATTGTTTTTGTTTTGTTTTGTTTTTTGAGACAATTTCTCAAGGAACCCCAAATGACTTCTAACTTGTGAGGTAGCCAAGGGATGGCCTTGAGCACTTGGTCTTCCTGCCTTCACTTTCTGCATGGTAGATTACAGGCCTAGGACACTATGCTCAGATTTCCCTTTCTTAGCTCTCAAATTAATCACTTTACTTTCCTTTCCCATCATAGAGTGGCTATTAACACAGGAATACAGGGGGAAAAAACCTTGCACAGATGTTCAAGCATGGGTACAATCCTGTCAGACCCTGGTAACATGAGTAGTCTCCTTTCCTCATGATCTTTAAAACCGTTTTGCTGTGTGTGGCAGCACTTCGTCAGGAAGCAAAGAGAGGAGGATTCTGCATGTGTGAGTTCAGAGAGGTTTACATAAGGAGCTTCAGGTCAGCCAGTGATACACAGTAAGACCAAAGCCCTATTTAAACAACAATGACAATGACAATGACGACGACGACAACTGAGGTCTGGAGAGAGTCTCATTTGTTAAGAGTCCCAGTTCTTCTAAAGGACCTGGATTTGATTCCCGACATGCACATGACAGCTGACAACTGTCTCTAACTCTAGTCCTAGGGTATCTGACTACCGCTGCTGCTACCAGACCTGGATGTGGTACACAGACATAGCTGTAGGTAAAACATCCACACAACAACAGCTACTAAATAACAATGCACAAAATTTACTTGTTTTTTTGTTTCCTTCCTTCCTCCTTCTTTCTTTGTTTTCTAAGACAGGATTTCTCTGAGGAGCCCTGTCTGTCCTGGATACAGATGAGGCTGGGACTAAAGGAATGTTCCACCATGCATGGCTCATAAAAGCATTTTAGACTGTGTAGCGTGTGGTGTATTGTGAGTGCCCTGTGTAGAAGACAGAGCAGAAAGCCATGTGGTGGTGGCGCTCACCTTTAATCTCAGCACTTGGGAGGCAGAGGCAGTTGGGTCTCTGTGCTTTTTAGTCCAACCCAGTCCACAGAGTAAGTTCCAGGATAGCCAGGACTACGCAGAGAAGCCCTGTTTTGAAAAAAGCAATATAGCTGGAGGATGGCTCAGTGGTTAAGAGCACTGGCTCCTCTTCCAGAGGTCCTGAGTTCAAATCCCAGCAACCACATGGTGGCTCACAACCATCTGTAATGGGATCTGGTGCCTTCTTCTGATGTATCTGAAGACAGCTACAGTGTACTCATATACGTAAAATAAGTAAATCTTATACACACACACACATATACACATATGTTCCACAAAAGCTGTACCCTCCTGATTTCTAACAACAATAAATGGAAATACAACTTATGAAGTTCTCAGCCACACTGTATATCATCTTTTTAAAAACAATATTTGTCAGCCTGTTAGAAAAGGTGTCCTTCTTAATACATTCTCATCGGCTCTGCTTTTTCACCCATGAGCCTTATACGAGAAGTGTCTTTGCTGCTGCTATTGTTTCTGTTTGTTTTTGAGACAGAGTTTCTCTATGTAGCCCTGGCTGTCCTAGAACTTCCTATGTAGACCAGGCTAGCCTCCAATTTACAGAGACCCACCTGCCTCTGCCTCCTGAGAGTTTGGGACAAAGGCATGTGCCACTATACCTTTGGTGAAAATCGTGTCTTAATCTGGTCATGCTGGCTCATGCATATAATCCCAGCACTTGGGAGCGGCAGAAGGATTGACAAGTATTCAAGGTTAGCCTGGGCTACAAAAGGAGTTACAGTTAAGCCTAGAGAGAGAGATACCCTGTCTCAAAAGAAAAAAAAGGGGGGGTATACATTTCTTTAAAATGTTTATTTTTCTCTTTTGATGGTTTGTACAGCTAATGTAACCCCCACCACACACCACATCGGGCTCAAATGATTTGCTTGCAAGACATTTTTATATTTACATATCTATTGTGAATAGATATTCACAAGATTCAGGAAAACAATAGATATTTACAAGATTCAGGAAAACAATAGATATTCACAAGATTCAGGAAAACAATATAGAAAGGGCAGTTTTAAAAGATATATAATTATGATGATTATAAATTTATTTATTTACTTGTGCGTGTGTGTGTGTGTGTGTGTGTGTGTGTGTGTGTGTGTGTGCCTGAGGTTTTGGGCATCCCTTAGAGCTGGATTTACAAGCAGTTGTAAGCCACCTGATACGGGTGTTAGAGTTGAACCTAGGTCCTCTGCAAGAGCAATACAAGTTCCCAACCACTGAGGTGTCTCCCCAGGCCCAGTCAGAGCGCTTTAAAATAATATATTGCTGTGGGTAATCTGAGCTGCGTGTGGCTATCTGGAGATCATGCTTCAGGTCTTTCATTGTTGTCACAGAGGTCAACACGAGCTGAGGTGGGGTGGGTGAGGAGAGAAACTGTCCACATCATGGTAACTACTGAGAGGCAAGGAAGCCCCGTGCTCAGCAAAACCAGCCAATGAGAAACAGAATGGATTCAAGTGCTGAGACTTACAAACTGATAGGGCCTTGCAGGGTCATCATCAGGTCTGGCTTTCTCAGCTTCTGTGATCCAGTGAGAGGAGGTGGTCCTGTGTCTTAGAATGCTAAGGCTCAGGACGCATGAAGCCTGTGGCCTTTCAAAATAAACACTGGCTGAATGTAGTGGGTCATACCTATACTCTCAGCTCTTGCAAGACTGAAGCAGGAGGATTACTGTGAGTGTGAGCCTAGATGGGACTCACAGAGTGGATCATAAACTCCTGCTCACAAAAGTATTCTGAGAGGAAACAAGGGTGTCTGAGGGTCTTGAAGATCCCGGGGAGGATTTGGGGAATGTCATGAGTTAGATGTGTATTTTGTTTCTGCTTTCTTTTAGCCACATAATTGATACATGGTCCATATAACAAATGCATGCACAAGCCACTGGGCAATGTAGTAGAAACGTGATTTGATTTGCTTGTTTGTTTTTTTTTTCCACCTCTGGGCTCTCTCTCCCTCCCTCTCCCTCCTCTCTCTCTCCTTCTCTCTCTCCCCCACCCTCTTGACGATTGCATTTCAGTGTCCCTGTTGTCAATCAAAGCCCCATTGCAACTTCATGCCAACTACCAGTAGCCACAGCTAACCCACTAGAGTGCACTGGGCAGCCTTGGAACCTCTCTGCACAGTCCATATAGTACATGCTAATAAAATTAACAAAACGCCTTCTCTGTTGGAAAGGTTTGTTGGAAAGCTCCATTGAACTTTGACCTTTTCAGATCAGGAAGTTACTAGAAGAATTTGTTGTCGTCTCTGGGCAATTACAAGGGGGAGGACATCATTACCTCTGTTGTCTGTATTTCATTCACCATTTTTTCCCTTGATGCTGAGCTGAGATTGGTATTTAGGATAAATCAAGACAAAATGCAAAGGCAGACGTGTAGAGTGAGAAAACGGGAAAGTGGTTGTAGTGCAGGAAAGCAGACGGGTTGGCTGACTGGAGCCAACTTCATAGAAAGTTCTAGAAGCTTTCCCGAAAGCTGTAATTCTACAGAAAGCCCCACAGGACCGAGCCCCTTCCTTCATTGTCAGTTTTATGATAGGAAGCTATCGTGTAGTATCCTGTGGTTTGGGTTGTGAGGTCCGGGAGATGTGGGTCTATGTGTGCAGGGAAAACACCTACCACACTTAGTCACACTTGCCTGACCCTGAATTACTCACTAGCCAAGGACGACAAAACGGGATGAGAACTGGTAAAAGACAGAGGAGATCGTGGAAGTCAATATTGGTGAAGAGAAGTCTTCTGGGTTGGGGATGCAGCTCAGTTGGTAGGCGTTCACCAGGCAGGCATCAAGTTCTAGTCTCAATGCCTGCCAATACCTAAATAAAAAGGGTGGTGTGCCCTGTCCAATCCCAGCATTTATGGAGGTGAAGGCAGGAAACTAAGAAGTTTCAGGTCACCCCCAGCTACAGAGGAAGTCAGAAGTCTCAGCCTCGAAACAGCAAAACCAAGAAACAAAATGGGGGCCGAAGAAATGGCTCAGCGCCGAGGAGAACTTGCTGTTCTTCTGGGCAACCTGAGTTAGGTTCACTGCGCTCTGTGGCCTTCGGTGGCATCCCTAGCATCGGAAGCTCTGTGTGAGTTAACTTTTAGATGGCTTTCAAATAAATACATAATAATCTCAGATTGGTTTCTTTGGAGACAGACTCTCGTGTTAGGCTGATCATTGAATCCCTGCATAGGCACAGGTGACTTCAGCTTCTGAATCTCTCGTTCCACCTCCCACGTGCTAGTATTACGGTGTGCACCATCATGCCCAGACTTACGGGGTACTGATGACTGAGCCCAGGCTCTGCTCCTACAGCTTTTCTTTATGAGAGAATCTCTGTGGTTCAGGTTGGCTCGGAACTCACTGTGTGGCTCCGGACTGGCCTCCAGCTTTGGGTCTTTCTGACTCTACCAGTTAAGATGGGTGTGAATGGCTATGCTAGCAGAATGGGACAATTTCTATACTTAAACGCTCTAAACTTCCATTTCCTTTCCTAACAGCATTAGGAACCTCCCAAGTTCCTCTTTTTAGACAGCTCGATAATCACATACTCATTTTATAAAGAACACAGAGGAAGACTTTTATCTCCCTTATCTCTTAGGGGTTTGCTGTTGTCCGGTTGTTGTTTTGTCGTCGTCCTCCCCACTCCCCCGCCCCCCTTGAGACAAAATAGCCATGGCTGTCCTGGAACTCACCCTGTAATACAGGCTGGCTTTGAACTCAGAGATCTTCCTGCCTCTGTCTCTCACGTGCTAGATTTAAAGGCATGCGCTGGGGTTTCAAATGCAGTGTTTTCCTTGAGAAGTTAGAAATCAAGACCCGGACTTTGAGGATTTTCTGGTTTCGGTGTTTTTTTGTTTTGGCTTTGTTTCACCCACTGACATATTTACTTTTAACTCCTTTTAACTCTTGTCTGACTGCTGCTTAGATTCCTGTCATATCAGTAAACCCTTGGCATAAAATCTAAGCCTTTAATGAGGTGGTTTTAAAGGAGTAATCTAATCTGTGATGTAAATGTTGTTTACTAGAGAACCTGCAGTGAGAGAGGCACTTTCCGGAGTCTGAGGTTGAATCACTGCCCAAGACAACAGCACATCCAGGAGCTTCCCCTGCCCTGATTCATTGTCCTGTAAAAGAGTGTGTGCGACGCTCACTGCGGGAGGGCGGGGTGTGGAGGAGGACTATTCCAGCCTCGGAGGAAGTGTCGCAAACGCTCTGGCTTTTGTATATCACCTCCAGCTGGTTTGGGCTTTTCAGAGTGGGCATTTGTTTAGTGATAGTTTTAACTGGACAGCTCCTCCTCCCCTCCAGGGCCTGAAACTTATTTTTTTTTCCTCTAGTATTGGAGAGATTTCCTGGGACTGGAGTTTCAGACCACCATTGGCAGCCATTGTAAGGATCGATCCTGGAACTTTTGGGAGAGCAGCCAGTGCTTGTAACTTCTGAGCTATCACTCCAGCCCTTACAATCTTACTAAATTGTCCAGGTTGGGGTGGGGGTGGGGGTGGGGGTTGGGGGGGTGGAGATAGCTCAGTGGTTAAGAGCATTTTTTTTTTTTTGCTCTCCCCTACATGGTGACTCACAACCATCCACACCTACAGTTTCAGAGAACCCAATGCCTTCTTTTAAGCTCCATGGGCACTAGTAACATGTGTGGTACACATGTATACATACAGACAAAACATTCACACACAACTTAAAAGATGGTAGCTTAAAAGCTGGGTGATGGCGGTGTACACTTTTAATCCCAGCACTCTGGAATGGAAATAAGTAGAGCTCTGAATTTGAGGCTAGCCTGGTCTTCAGAGTGAGTTCCAGGACAGCCACGACTACACAGAGAAATTCTGTCTCAGAAAGAAAGAAAGAAAGAAAGAAAGAAAGAAAGAAAGAAAGAAAGAAACAAACAAACAAACAAACAAACAAACAGAATATGGCTAGCCATGGTGGCTCATGCCTTAATCTCAGTACTGGGAAAGCAGATGCAGGTGGATATTTATCTGTGTATTGAGGCCAGACCGGTCCACATAGCAAGTTCCCAGCCAGCTGGGACTACACAGTAAGACCCTATCTCAAAACAAACAAACAAACAAACACCACCACCACACCACATTACACCCCTGACAAAAACGGTAAAATATCCAGGCTGGCCTTGAATTTAGGATCCTTCTGCCTCAGTCTCGCAAGTACCCAGATTCACAGACCTGTGCCATCAAGTCAGGCTATTAGGGCTTTCATTTGTTTTAAAATAACTTGTATTTACTCTATGTATGCACACACCCATGTATGCCACAGCTTGTGTTGGAGGCCACAGGACGGTGTGCGAGAGTTGGGTCTCTCCTCCCACCCTGTGAGTCCCAGGGATTGAGTTTATGCTGTCAAGCTTGGTGGCCAGCACTGTTACCCAGTGAGCCACCTCACCAGGCAGAAACCTCCTTTATATTTTAAAGACTATTTTCTTTTTTTTTAAGCACAGTTTCAGGTTTGCAGCAAGAGTGAGGTGACAATGAATGGACGCTCCTGTATTCTCTACCGCCAGAAACACGACCTGTTTGGCTGGCGCTAGAGTCAGGTGCCAGGGCCCCCCGATGGACAGCAGTTTGCACAAGGACTTCTAGCGCTGTGTATCGGATGGCTTTGGAAAAACATGTCATGTTATTTCTGTGTCATGTCACCACTGCTGTACGCATAGACCTCCTGGGGGCACGGTCCGAACCTGCTGAAGGAGAGGGCCAAGTCTTTCATCCTTGCTTGGACAAAGTGGTCACTGAAATGAAGGGAGGGCTTATTTGGAAGGGCTTATAGAGAATATAGCCGCCTGCCTTTCTGTGCCCACTAGCCGGGGTGACATTAACAGAAGTGGTCACAGAGAGGCCTGGTCCTGATGCTAATTACATAACGACTGCTCATAAGACTAGCTCAGGCCAAAATGTCCCTGAAACCTGAAGGCCCCAGGGCTGTCTTTTACTAGAGGTGCCAGATGCCTGTCTGAAAAGTTGCAGAGATAAGCAGGACCTACTCCCAGGTCTTTGCTTCCCTAATTACTGGCTCTTGAGGAATTTGACTCTGCGGGAGCCAGACTAGCAAGCCAGTTTACTAGCTACCTTTATCTATTGAAAACACATTCCTCTCCCTTTCCCTTGATTTACAGCCTATTACAGACATAAGGGGTACTAATCCTATGTCCTCTGTAAACACCCCAATCTCACGATGTCCAGGTCTTTAGAACTCAATGTCCCTACTGTGCCCAGGACAGAAAGGCCAGCCAGTGTTTACTAGGGGATCCAGTGAGTGATGACTAAGAAAGGGTCTAGAAGGTTCGAAAGGAGAGCAGTGCTGATTTAGTCTCTCTTATTGATTAACGATTGCTACTACCTGTTGCCCTTTGATAATTTGTCATAACAGCTCTCTTTAGCCTATGGTAGAAACAAAGCTCTCACTTGTATTTTATTTTATCTCCTTTTATTGCTAGACAAGCACTTTTACCAACTGAGCGGCAACCCTAGACAACAAAATCCTCCTCGTATACAGTAAAAGAAAACAGAGATTCTGTACCACTTGTCTAAGCTGCGTAGTTCGGAGTGTAAGTGGGTTCCTCTTGTTCTCAAGTTTCTTGGGCTATCTGCATCATCAAACTCCAGAGCTGTTAGAGATGGCATCTGGGGGCCATTGGGTCAAAAACCTGGCCTAGTAAAACAGGGCTGAAAAGGTGGTGGTCGTGCGGGTGGGGTAGGGTGGCGTGGTGGAACGGTGGCTTCATCCTAAAACCTGCCACTGAGTCTTTCAAGCCTTGGCTGCCTGGCCTCCCTTAGCTCTGGCACTGGATGCATGGCACCTTTCTGAAGCATTCCTCTCTCTCAAGTCACCCCCACCCCCTTGGCAGACTTGCTCGGGACCTCTAAACAGCACCACGGAGGGCTAGGCAGGTAGAGCAGTTAGCAGAAGGCTTACCTACCAAGTGTAAACCCTTGGGTTTGATCCCCTGCATCATATATCATAGGGCGCAGTAGCACACATCTGTGATCCCGGCCCCAGCTCTTGGGAAGTAAAGCCGGCAGGAGAAGAATCTTAAGTTCATCCTTGGCCACGTTAAAAACATTTTTTTTTTTTTTAAAGCAGCACAGACAAGTGCTGATCTTAAGTGACAAACGAACAGGTGCTTGATGAAACTCCACCCTGTAGCAGACAGGAAACAGAACAGGTGCTTGATGAAACTCCACCCTGTAGCAGACAGGAAACAGAGACCTTCGCTATTCGCCCTCCCCAGCCTGCTTTCCTCTCAACTGACCCTGAAGTCTAGCGTCTGCAGGACTTTCTGAAGCTTTCCCAGCCTCGGCTCTCCCTCCCTAAGTCCCCGGGGCAAATGAGTGAACGTCCTCACTTTCACCTGCCTCTGCTGGAATCCAGAATGGCTGAAGTGCTTTTTACCCTAGGGCTTCCACCCCCCACCTCCGTTGTGACTGCTCTGTTCACAGCCCAGAAAACAAGAAAAAGTGCTTTTTCCAGGGTCTTCCTTCTTCCTAATGGTAACAATGTATTCTTTAGGTTCTGGCGGTAGTCTATTCGCTACAGTTGCTGTATAATTGCTCAACTGCGGGGCTGCTGGAGGAGGAAGCAAGATTTAAATGCAGCAGATGAGCGGGGCATGTGGGAGGTGAGAGAAGCCTGTAATCCCGTTGTGTGGGAAGACCAGGATACAGGGCATCTTTAAGTCATGGAGTGACAGGACAGCCTAGGCTACATGAGACTCTTTCTCATTAGAAAAAGTAGAAATCAGGTGTTATGTTCTAGCACTTGGGGGACAGAGGCAGAAGATCTGAATTAGCCTGATCTACAAAGCAAGTTCCAGGATAATCAGGGTTACACAGAGAAACCCTTTCTAGAAAAACAAAACAAGACTAAAAAAAAAAAGCAAATGAACAAAAATGGAGAATAGGAATATGTGGAAAGATGTATGGTTCTGAATTTGAGATCGCTGGCTGCTCTTCTAGAGGTCCCAGGTTCAATTTCCTGCATGTACTTGGTGGCCGCAGCTTACAACTTTCTGTAATTCTAGTTCCAGGAGACCAGATGTTCTCTTCTGGACTCCATTAGCATCAGGCACATACATTGGTGAACAGACATATCCGAAGGCCAAACCCCATAAGCAAAAGATTAAAATAAATGTTTGTTTTCTTTTGGTTTGTGACAGGGTCTGACTGTGTAGCCTTGGTTGGCCTGGAACTTGCTATGTAGATCAGGCTGGTCTTGAACTCACAGAGATCTGTCTGTCTCTGCTGGCATTGAAGGCATCAACCAGCACTGAAGAGGTGTTGCCAGAAGGATCAGAAGTTCAGGGTCATCCGTAGCTACATTATGAGTTTGGGTCTAGCCTAGGATACATGAGACCAGGGAACCCAAGGTGGAAAGATTGTTTTAAGTTCAACAAGGTAAGTCCCAAGGTAGTTTGGCTAGAGACTAAAACCTTTTTATTGGGGGGGGGCAATGACAAAAATATTCCTCCCCCTAACAAAAACAAAAACAAACAAGGAGTTATTTCTTTTCCTTTTCTTCTCTTGTTCTATGCAACAGATTGGATTCTTTGTTTCCCCGATTTGGCAAGGTTTCTCCAAACTTAGTAGCATAGACTACTGGCCTCTTGCAATGTGGTGAAAAGAAGATCAGAGCAAGTGAGGGAAGTAGGAGTTCTTCCTATTCCTTAAGGCGCACAAGTGCTTTTGCAGGTCTCCTGTTTCGAATACAAAATTATCACACACTGCAGTTTGGCAAACGGTAACCTGTTGTGTGCTTTAACTCTTAATCTGAAATACTACTGGATTAACTAAAGCTATCTTCCCAGCTCTTCTTTCCACCCATGCATGGTGAGCAACTGCCAAGCGTTGTTTTGGTATTGGTCTTCCTGTATAGGCGCTAAGATATACCTCAGTCAATAACGTGCTTCTCTAGCATGGGCCAAGTGTTGGGTTTGGTCTCCAGTATGGCATAAACTGGGTATAATGATCTGTAAATCAAGTACTAGGAGATATTCAAGCTCATTCTTGGCTACACAGCAAGTTTGAGGTCAGCCTGGGATACATGAAACCCTGTTTCAGTAGCAAGGAGAGATGGGGCTGGACAGATGGCTGAGCAGCTAAAAGCAGGGACTGCTTTTGTAGAGGACCCAGGTTCGGTTCCCAGCACCCATGTTTGCACAGGTTATAACTGCTGGTACCCCAGCTCTGAAGGATCTGACACCCTCTTCTGAGGGACCCTGTACTCTTGTGCATGCACGCACATCATTTCAAAATAAAAAATTAAAAAGGAAAAGAAAAACAGAGGAGAACTAAGGAGGAGCAGAAAAACCAAGGACTGTGACAGTCACGACAAGGAGCTTCGAGGACAAAGCTCAGGGCGACTGGACTGAAACCCCGAAAGCCTCGAAACAGATGACATTCAGATGTCGAATGTGGAAAAGAGTCTTTTCCAAGCTTTCCCCTAATTTCTGGTGGTTTGACGGCACTTTGCACTTTCAGAAAGAAGCTACATGTTATAGTTCGTTTTGGCTGTCAAGTTGACACGAACTCCGAGAGATCGACTTGCCTCTGCCTTCTGAGAAATTAAAAGTGTTTGCCACCATACATCTCATTCTGGCCAAGGCGGGACCCAGGCCCTGGATGAAGATGCCAAGAAACACTTAGTTTCCATCATGAAGTAGCTTATCACATAAGCATCTCAAAAAGATTGGCTCATTTCTCATTAGGACCACTCAGGTGAGTTAGTGTCGGAGATGCCAAGAGGCAGCTTCAGGAAGATTCAACCAGGTAGGGGTGTCCCATGGGCTTTCCCAAGCCAGGCTTCATCTGGGAGAGGGCCAAAGGGCAAGTGTTAAAAACTGAAATGTTTGGCCACCATGTGAGGGTTAGAAACAGCTGAATTGGAGCAAGAGGCTGGTCAAACATCCCAGGCAGCACAGAAGGAAAGTCAAATACTAGCACTAAAAGGAACAGAGAGACTATGTCCTAAGGATAAGAATGAAACTCAGGGGCTGGAGAGATGGCTCAGTGGTTAAGAGCACTGATTGCTCTTCCAGAGGTCCTGAGTTCAAATCCCAGCATCCACACGGTGGCCTACAACCATCTGTAATGAGATCTGATGTCTTCTTCTGGTGTGTCTGAAGACAGCTATAGTGTACTTATATATAATAAATAAATATAAAAGAAAAAAGGGAATGAAACTCAGGGGCTGGAGACCTGGCTCAGGTTCAGGAGAGAGGACCAATTCTCAGCCTGTTCACAACTTTCCTTAACTCTGGTTCCAGGGATCTGATACCCTCACATAGTCATACATGGAGGCAAAACACCATTGTAGATAAAATAAAAATAAAGGAATCATTAACGAATGAAACTCACTTTGGAGCCTAGATCCCAGTTGAGCATTCAAGGACAGACCCAAGGAAGAAAGGGAGCGAAAGAAGGTGTGTGTGTGTGTGTGTGTGTGTGTGTGTGTGTGTGTTTCTGCTCTAGATATGTATGAAAGGAGGCATTCTGTTTCAATTTACACAGGAAGGAAATGAGTTTTCTGATTTCCTCCTGTTTGGAAGAATCAACAGTTTGGCTTTTAACTAGTTAAGTAAGGGGACCTGCAGCAGTGTCTATAACTATGGCTACTGCTGTTCTTCATTAAATCCTGGACGTTTTGTGAGAGCTGCAAAGAGAATTGCTTGAGGGGCTAAGAAACAACCTCGTCTCCTAAAGGCAGCCTGGTAGAGTGGGAGGCACTGTAACCAGAGTGAATGAAGGCTGCCATAGCTCACGGTCAAGGGGCACAAAGCAGGAGCCTTCCTGCCTGGTCCATCATTATTTTTGATTATTTCACCGAGGATAACTCAGATCAATAAAGCCTGCAGGAGGCTTTCCAAGCCACTTAACTCAGAATGATAGAGGTGCCAACAGGTACTAGGCTTATAAACCAGTCTTTATTATTGCTTGGCTGAGCCAAGGTCTCCAAAGGAGCTATAAAATTTTATAGTTTGCTTTAACAAGCTGACTTTGGGAGTCAGGATTCGGTCTGGGTCAAATTTCCCTCTAGGATACTGTTTCTCAACCTGCGGGTCTCAACCCTTTTGGTAGTCGATCAACCCTTCCTTCACACAGGTCACATATCAGATATCCTGTATATTGGTTATTTCTATTACCATTGTTTAAAAAGTAACAACATTACAGTTATGAAGTAGCAAGGAAATAGTTTTGTGGTCGGGGTCCACCACGACATGGGGCACTGTATTAATGGGTGTCAGCATTAGAAATATTGAGAACCACTGCCCTAGGAGGTAAGTCACCAGGCCCTGCCCTGATTTGGTAGGTTGGTAGATTGAAGTTGAACCATTGCATAGGAATGGTTTACTGGGTCCCTGTGTGGAGATGTCACAGTGGACACCTCTGCTTGTGGGTGGAGCTTCTGATATTGTTAGGAGACAGGATCTTCCTATGTTACCCATAGTGTCTTCACACTCAAAATCTTCCCGCCTCAGTTTTTCGATGCTGGGATTCCAGGTGTATGCCCCCTTACAGGCTTGGCGTTTTTATTTGAAGTATAATTATATCCGTTTCCTGACTGGTCCTTTTATTGTTGCTGTTATTTTTACTGTTGTCGTTTTTCAAAGTCATTTTAGGGTTAGTAACTTGAAAAATATTTTATCACTTCCTTCGAACGGTGGCTGAATTTGTTTCCAATTTGCTGGCTTTTCCATCGAAATATAATTTAAATACATCCAAATTGTTTGGATGGGGGAATAACCCATGCATGGATAGAGTATGTGTTTTGCGTGGGTAAAGACATTAGGTTTGATCCTTAAAACTCAAACAAATAAAAAGGTTAATGTGAAGAACTGTGTGGAACGCCTATTGCTAAGCCCCGGGAAAATAATGACTCAGCTCTAAGTACTCAAAACGTGGGCTGGGAGACACGGAGGGCTAAGTACGGGGCACACCCGACAGACTGAGTTTCATCACTGGAGCCCACACAAGGAAGCCTAAGGCAGTAGCATGGATCTGTGATCCTGGTCCTTCCATCCATGTCAGGATGGAGGGTGGAGACAGGAGGATTGCACAGAAGAGCTAAGACTAACCACAATAAGTACCTATGAATCCCAGGAGAAACAATCAAGACCCTGCTCATGAAGGTTTGTCCTCTGACCCCCACATACTGTAATAGCATGGAAGTCACCCTGCAGGCCAGGCTAGCCTCTAACTCAGAGATCTGCCTGCCTCTGCCTCCTGAGTGCTTGAACTACAAGGTGCGTGCCACCACTGCCCATCAAAAGTTTATTTACTTTCTAAATTACACACACACACACACACACACACACACACACACACACACACACACACACAGACATATACATATATATATATGCATATATATATAAAATGATTTCCCCTCCTTTACTTCCCTTCAAATTTTAAACAAACTAATTATTGATTTTAGCCAGGAAGATTGCTGTTACTGCAGCTGTAGTAATCTTCAACCTCTGCTCTGTTTGCTCCTAGAAATAGTGTTACATATTTATCTTAAACTCTTTTGTTAGATAGTAACATACGTATTTATATATACATTTATAATGTATAAATGAAATCCTAGTATAAGAATACAAATTGTCTCAACAGAAATAAATTATAAGCAATAAATAAAAATTAAGCTTAATTTAGCCTAGTTTTTCCCAATTCATTCATTCATTCATTCATTCATTCATTCACTCACTTTACAGCCTAGGTTCCCTATCACACAGCTCCTCCCCCAATCCCTTTCATCTATGAGAAGGGGATGGTCCCTTCTGGGAACAAACTCACTGCAGGACTAGGTACAGCCTCTCCCACAGAGGTCAGACAAGGAAGCCCAGTTAGGGGAACAGAGTAGGCACAAGCAGGCAACAGAGTCAGAGTAAACCCTTGCTCAAATTGTTGGGGGACCTGCCTGAAGACCAAGCTGTACATCTGCTACATATGTGGGGGACATAGGTCCAGCCCGTGTGTACTGTTTGATTGGGGGTTCGGTCTCTGGGAGCCCACAAGGGTCCAGGTTAGATGACTGTTGGTCTTGTGGAGTTCCTGGTTCCTCAAGACCTCCAGAGCCCTAATATTTGGCTGTGGATCTGCATCTGTTTCAGTCAGCGGCTGGGTAGAGCCTCTCAGAAGACAGTTATGGGACGCTCCTGTCTGTAAATCCACACTGACAGACACAAACAGTTTGAGTCTCCAAGGTAGTTGAAGGAGAAAGGCAGGCTACCAATGTGTCTGTATAGATCTTCTGTGGACAACTTGGCGTACACCCCCCTCCCCTCCCAAATAGGAGGCATTGCTACTGCACTCATTGTTGTCATTTAGCCCTCCATGGACATGTGGCTGGCTGGCACATTCATCAATGTGGAGTTCATAGTGTTCTTTAAAGAATTCAGGTGCACAGTCAGAGAAGTAAGCCCCAAGAACATCTTGATGCAGGACACCATGTAGACATGGCTTTTAAAGATTTATCTATCTATCTATCTATCTATCTATCTATCTATCTATCTATCTATCTATCTAATGTATTTGGGTACACTCCCTGTCTTCAGACACACCAGAAGAGGGCATAGTATCCTCTTACAGATGGTTGTGAGCCACAGTATGGTTGCTGGGAATTGAACTCAGGCCCTCTAAAGGAGCAGCATATGCTCTTAACTACTGAGCCATCTCTCTAGCCCTGAGTTTACTTCTTAATCTATAGTTAAATACATATTTGGGCTAAGGAAATAAGGATGTTTAAAATAAAGAGCCTTGCATCTTTGTGTCTAGTTCACTGAAATCACTTTGAACAGTTCAGTTAGTTTCTGTCATGGTAGAAGGACTGTTACCTACTTTTGGGTCTATGTGACTCTGGTGAGACGCCTTCGCTCTGACACAGATATTCCACAAGGAGGTGAAATCAGGCCTTGCGATGCTTTGTACAGGAGCTGTCTCTCCTGTGTCTCACTGCACTCTGCAGCCTCTGTATCAACATCTGAAACTTGCAGACAGGCATTGAAGATACTTCGGCTGTTATAATACTTTCTATTCCCAAGTCCGACAAGCCACCTCTGATTAAGCCACAGGTAAATGCTAGATACATTGATGCATGTTCTAAATACTGTTTTCTTGCAGACAGCTGAGCAAGGAGTCAAAGTATGTCGTTCTGAAGTTCATACATACCCTGATGATTTGTCTTTAGATTGTCAGTTCGTTTCTTGAATACTGTAGTCCAAAAATCTTTACATATGACCGTCATGATTTCTAATGCATCCTTAAACCTTGCAGGATCTCTGGTAAACCTTTCTATCAATCCTTGTCCCACTCAAAACTCTGTTTTCCAGCTTAGTAATACATCCCTTTTCTACTTCCCCCTGCTTGACAGACTTGTATGTGTTCTGGGCACCATCTTGTTATGGAGAAGCAAAAACAAATGCCTCATTGCCCATTTCCACAGATTCCTCTATTGTCGTGTCGGTTCCAATTAGTGCGAGACTGCTAGTTCCTGTTAGTCGGCTGCTTGGTGGCCTACCCTTCGCTAAGGCTACAGAAGGCTGCTGTAGACCACGCCCCTTGCCAGGGCTGCCACCATGGGGCCTTAGAGACCCTGTGACAGTTCCACACCCCTCCAAGTGCCTGGTGAGTGGTATCTTTAAGATCTTTTTTAAAAGTATGTGTTTTGGCCTATGCGCCATGTGTGAACATCATGTACTTCTTGACCTGGGAGATGTTGATTGCCAAGACTCCAATGCATAAAAACGTGGAATGAAAGTGCTTCAGGGAAGGCATAAAGAACTTTACAATAGTTTACTTCTCAAGTGTGCGCTTGGGGTCAGAACGCTTTTAATGCCTTCCTCACCCACCACACGTGCAGGAGGTGAGAGCTGTTTTACTTTCGGCGATTGGGTGTTACAAACATCTACAGAGCCAATGTCAACGTGGTCAGGGGCCTCCTAACCCACTCACAGGTCTAGAAAAAGTCCTACTCTTTACACGATCTCTTCCTTGATAAAGCACTCGTGCAAGAATCCAAAGATCTAGTGATCATATGAGTTCAGCGTTGCAGACAGTCTAGACTCCAAATAAAACCTACAGTGGCTTAAGTTCCTGCATTAAAGTTTTTTTTCTAAAAGAAGCAGGTCAGATGTTCAGAGGTTAAGAGCGCCGAGGAACCTAGGGTTCAATTTTCAGCTTATAACATTTGTAACTCCAGCTCCAGGGACTCCAATGACCTCTTTTAACTTCCTGCATGCTGCAGGTATAGATACAAACTCTGGCATGCACCCATGCACGTAAAAATGAATATTATATTAAAAAATATTCATTTGTATAAGTGCGTCATGGGTCCTCTGGAAAAGCAGCCAGTGCTCTTATCCACTGAGTTATTTCTACAGTACAACTTCCCCATCGTATTAGACTCTACAGACTTTTTTTTTTTCTTTTTTTCGGAGACTTTTATTTTTTGAGACAAGATTTCTGTGTAGCCCTGGCTGTCTTGGAACTCATTCTGTAGACCAGGGTGGCCTTGAACTCAGAGATCTGCCTGCCTCTGTCTCCCGTGCTGGGATTAAAGGCGTGCAACACAATGCTGGGCTCCTACAGACTTCTTTAGCATGCAGGAAGCAGGCAGAGCAGGAACATCTCTCCCTGCTAAAAATGCATTTACTAAAGGAATAAGTTTACGAAAGGGGAAGAGGGCAATGCTCTTAGTTGCAAGACTAGCACTTGTCAATGGTTTACCAGGCTGTGGATATAGGTTCATTGACAGAGAGCTTCTGTTGTATCCCCCCAAGTCCCAGCACCCATAAAACTCAGCATTTGGGAGGTGGAGGCCGGGGACCTCTCTCCTCCTCCTCCCTCCTCCCTCCCTCCCCTCTCCTTCCTTCCTTCCTCCCTCCCTCCCTCTTTTCTTCCTTCCTTCCTCCCTCCCTCTCTCCTTTCTCCCTTCCTCCCTCCCTCCCTCCCTCTCTCCTTCCTTCCCCCTCCCTCTCCTTCCTTCCCCTCCCTCTCCTTCCTCCTCCTCCCTCCTCCTCCCCCCCCTCCTCTCTCCTTCCTTCCTCCCCCCCTCCCTTCCTCCCTCCCTCCTTTCTTTCTTCCTTCCTTCCTTCCTTCCTTCCTTCCTTCCTTCCTTCCTTTCTTCCTTCCTTTCCCTTCTTCCTTCCTTCCTTCTTTTCTTTTCCTTCCTTTTTTTCTCTCTTTCCTTTTGAGAGAGGTTTTAATAAAAGCTTTAGGAGTTAACCTGTAGGCCATGTGTTTTTCATGGCCCTAGAAGCTATCTCAGAAGCGTGGACTCTGTAATGTCCTCACTGTGCTGTGCTGGTGCTTGGTACAGGCCTAGAATCCTAGCCCTCAGGGGACAAGATAGGAGGTTGTTGACTTGGAAGCCAGTCCCAGCCACATAATGAGACCCTGTCTTAAAAACAACAACAGTCCAAACCACAAAACTTGAAGTTCACCTTGAAGTAATGTATGCACCGTTTACTGCTATACACAAAGTGTAGACTGCAGATTGCAGCTAGTGGATGTCTGCGGTCTGGGCTAGCAGTTAAGCTCCTTCAGCTGAGATTAAATCCTGCTTATCCCTTTCCAATCTTTCTTGTCTTACCCGCCTGAGGCAGCCACTCTCCTGGCAGGTGCCTAATCTGAGTGACGGAGGTCATCTTACTATACAAGGTCTCTGATGGAGCTCCTAACTCCTTTATGAGTGAGGAGAGGGATGGGGCAGCTGTGGGAAGCTTCCTTACAGTCAGGAGTGCAGCCACGGACGGCTGCACTCAGTAAGATTAACACAAAGCTCCCCACTCACTGTAGTGTCCAGCTCCACTCAGGTCGCCCAGAGTAGGCTTTGCTCCAGGACTTGCTAAGTATGGGCTTCTTTCAACTTCCACAGGCCATAACTGGTTCAAACTTGTTCCTGCTGACTCAGCGGTGATAAAGGGAAAGGATTAAGGACGGATACTTGGGTATGTTTATTGATTTCACCTCCCATGCCCTGAAGGCCTGTTTTGACTGGGACCATTTTCCCAGCCCTCAGGAAGCAGAGGAGCTCTTGCTTATCAATGGTGTCTGGGAGCTCCTCTCAGCTGGGAAACGTGGCTTACATTCTCCCTTTGAAGGGTCTTGCTGTTCATTACAAAGTTCCAATGTCTCCCACTTCCTGTCTAAAGCTGCTGAGCTACTGTGCCATGGGTAAATTGCTTTTCTGGATTCTATAATTACTGTTTAATTCTGAAATTCTACTTTAGTATGCTATGTCCTACTGTTTTGTTTCGGGGACAGTCTCATCTAGTCCTGACAGCTTGAACTCAAAATGTAGCCAAGGCTGGTCTTGAACTCCTGATTCTCCAGCTGCAGCCTCCCAGGCACTGGGGTCACCAGGCCCAGCATCCTTTGCACTTCCATTTACAAAGGAGTCATTTGTCAGAGTGAACATTTAAGATGTATCGTGATCAGGGATTTATTAGGTTCATCAGTGGTTACGTTTGTGAGTTTTCCTCTCTCTCTCTCTCTCTCACACACACACACACACACTCTCACACACACACATACACACCACACACACACACACACACACATACATACATCACACACACACAGACACATACACATATATACACACACAGACACATGCACATATATACACACACAGACACACACATACACACACAAACACACGCATACACACAGACACACACAGATACACACAGACACACACATATATATACACACAGACACACACATACATATACAGACACACACATATATACACACACAGACACATGCACATATATATACACACAGACACAAACACACGCATACACACAGACACGCACACACACACACACACATATATATACAAACACAGACACACACATACAGACACACACACAGAAACATACACACAGACACACACATACACACATACACACACATATATACACACACAGACACACACATACACACATATATATACACACACAGACACATACACACACATATATATACACACACAGACACACACATACACATACAGACACACACACAGAGATATACACACAGACACACACATACTCTTTGTCATAAAGCAACTTATTGCAAGCTATCTCAGCCATCTTCTGAGCATAACCACCTTCCCCCATCAAGGTGATGGATGGTATTACTCCAATTTAAGAAAACCGAGAGGCTGGGTAGTGGTGTCACATGGTTTTAATTTCAGCACAGATTTCTGTGAGGCCAGCATGGTCTACAAAGTGAGACAGCCAGTGCTATTAAACAGAGAAACCCTGTCTCAAAAACCACAATCAACCCATCCCCCACAGAGAGAGAGAGAGGGGAGGGATATCAAAGGCCTTTGAGATGGTTTGCCTGCCTTTATCACACTAAGTTCCATCCCTTGGACACTCGTGGTGGCAGGGAGAGAACCCTGAGTCACTATTTGGCCTCTGCATATTTGCACCATGATATATGTACACGGGCATACACATAAGCAAATGAGTAAATAAATACATAAATAAATGAAAAAATAGACACACCACTGCATGCATAACACAATAAGGAGCTAGAGAGATGGCTCAGCGGTTAGGAGCACGGACTGCTCATCCAGAGGTCCTGAGTTCAGTTCCCAGCAACCACATGGTGGCTCACAGCCATCTGTAATGGGAGCTGATGCCCCTTTCTTACGTAAAATAAATAAATAAATCTTAAGAAAAAAAACCCTTTTTCAATGTAATAAAGAAAATTGAATGTTATTTCTCTATTGTTTAATACACAGTTCCGATGCCCCAAGTGTCTCGGAAAACCTTCCATAACTCCCCCCACACACTTCCCCAAGATCCAACCAGAACACACACTTTGCTGCTGTTTCTTTCATTTGTTTCTGTGAAAACTAGCATTCGCTCAGAGTCCCTAGCACATACCTTCTACTTACCTTTGTGTAAACAGCTCAATGTGGTAGGTCCACTTCTCACGAATAAATTCAGGACAGAGTTTTTAACACCAGACCTTCAGAAACACATTATGTCCTTTCTATTGGATCACACTGGAGCTAGATCAGGCTGAGACTGAGTCCTTAGATTAATGGAATTCTTCCAAAATCTTCATGTTTCTTTTCTATAAAGGCACACTCGGTCTGTTGAAATTTATAAGTTACCTGCAGGGTGTTCCTTCAGGGCTATGTGACAATTCTGTTTCCGAGAGGTTACCCACCTTGTAGTTTTAGCATTCCTAGAGACTCTGGAGGAACCTGCCTGGAAAACGACAAGTTGTGAGGAGAATGCTAGATCGTTCTGTCCATTTTTGTCAGCTGTGTTCTTTTTACCTGTGTGTCACTAAAGGCTCATTGGGGATCGAGCTCAACGTCATTGCTTCTAGTTATTACGAGCCCACAGAACTAGGAAACGTGTGTATGAACCTGTGCATCTGTACCTACTTACGACAGAGCTCAGATAGATGTATGTACACAGGAACCTGTGCATATATGTATCTGCCTATGACCGAGCTAGGATATGTGTGAGTAACCTGTGCGTGTAATCCTACCTGCCTGAAAATATTTCTGTATGTGTTCATAGCTTCTCTATTGAGCTAAGCATGAGTCACAGGGCTCCCACTCTAACCCAGTACTCACGGATCCTTCTCTGCTTCTTCCCCTTGTTCTCCTGTAACTTTCCATTCCAACAGTGTGAACCCCACCCCTCCCCTGTCCGATATCTGCCCGCTCACTTGCAGGTTGGCTTTCTAAAATGTTGGAAGATTAGAACCATCATTCCAGTTGCCCTTTAAGTAACCTTTTGTTACACCAACTTACTCTCCCATGTGTGTGTGTGTGTGTGTGTGTGTGTGTGTGTGTGTGTGTGTGTGTGTGTGTGTGTGTGTGTGTGTGCCACTGTGTGGAAGTTGAAGGCTCACTTGTGGGATTCTGTCCTTTCCTTCGTGGGTCCCGGACATTCACCTCAGCTCATTAGACCTGCTGACAAGTGCTTCTATCAATAGGGTTGTCTCACAGCCCTTGCTGTCCTTTTGATACTCTCCAAGAGTTCGGCCAATGGGAGTACAATACACCCCCACCCCCACCCCAGCCTCTAACACGGGGTCTCATGTGTTACATAGCTGAGGATAGCTTTGAACTTCTGATCCTTGACTATACTTCCATCTAGGATACAGATGTGACCCACCACACCTGATATGGGGGGCTGGGGACAGAACCTATGACTCATTTGTGCTGGGTGTGCACTCTATCGACTGAGCTGCAGCCCTGAGCCTCTTCTGTGGTGTGTGTGTTTCACATCTGCCAGTCCTTGAGGGCTGCTTCCAGACACCAGGTTTCTAACACTCTGGACCGTCTCACAAAGGAAATTGGACAACGCAGTTGTCACGAAAAGCCCTCCTGGAATTCTCGTGCGCACCCCACTGCACACCATGGTGCTTCCCTTTTGCTCTAGACGGGCTATCATGTCACCTCTTGTCCTTTCCACGGTCATTTCTACCCCAGCACTCCAGCTCACTCTATGACTTGCCAGAGACTTTCCAACCCAAGGGCTCCTCACCACCTCACAAAAACACATTCTAGCTTGCCCTGTCCACATGAGGTATCACTCCCAATTCCTCTGCCCTGCTTCTCTGATATTTCCTTCCTGTGGTTACCACCCTAGTCTAGGCACGCAGACCTGACTCTCCTCTACTCTCCTCAGTCCAGTTGGGCATCAACTCTTACGAGTGTTCTCTGTTAGTTTTATTTAGCTCGTTTTGTTTTGAGACAGGGTCTCTCTATGTAGCCCTTGCTGGCCTGGAACTTATTATATAGATGACACCAGCCTTGAGCTCACAGAGGTCTGCCTGCCTCTGCTTCTGAGTGCTGGCATTAAAGGTGTGTACTATCACACTCAGAACGTTTATTTACTTATGCGTTCTTTATTTTCTTATGGACAGGGTCTCTTGTAGCGCAGGCTGGCCACAAACTCACTGGTTTGGATAGCTTTGCACTTCTGACCTCCCCAACCCCACTCCTAGAGAGCTGGGATGCTAGGGACACCTTATACACTTTGGGGTTTGAACTAAGATCTCCATACGCCCCAGGTCCAGATTTTACTTTATCATTTTAATGGCTGTGATTACCGGACTGTACTAGGCTTTAGAAAGGGAGCTTAGAGGAGCCAGTCCTTACTCACGGGAAACCTGTGGCTCCAGAGGAGGCAGAGACACAGTTGGGATGGAGAAAGGGCTGAGCCTAGAAAGCAGCACACAGCTGCAGTGTTTTGAACCATGTACCCACAGGAGCCCATTACTGATTAGGAAACCCTCGGGCTACCTAAGAACAAGACCGGCTTTCCTTTCAAATTGAATTGGTCTGAGATTGCAAATCAGGAGTAAACAGAAGGTTGATTTGGATAGTAGGGACAAGCTGTACATTTCAAAACAAAATGCACATTGAAGGTATCAGCTTTTTGAGGGGTCATAGAGATGGCTCAGTGGGTAAAGGCACTTGCCTTGAAGGCTGATGACTTAATTAACTCCTGAGAGTCACATGATGGGAGGAAAGAACCAATTCTACAAATTATTCTCTGTCCTCCACAGGTGTGCCAAAGAATGTACACACACACACACACACACACACACACACACACACACACACACACGTGGACACACACATGTAGACACACACAGACACATACACAGACACACACAGTGAAAGTGGAAAATTAAAATTAACTGCATTAAAAAAATACCATTTTCAGAAGTTTGCTTTGCTTGTTCGTCTTTGGTTTGTTGAGACTGGGTCATCTATGTAACCCAGGATGGCTTTGGACATGGTGTGGTCAGATGTGTGTAACCCGCATATGGCCTCTCTGAGGAAAACTTGAGGTTATTAGAACATCTCTGAACCATAGCCTATTATCTCAATACTAGACAGAGGATCCCTGGCTATTTATCTGAGCGACATCTTCGAGTAAGAGAGCCTTACTAAAGTGCTAACTTTGATCTGGGATCACTATTGACCCATATGGATTAGGTCTGTTGTCTCAGCTGTGTGTGTGTGTGTGTGTCTGTGTGTGTCTGTGCGTGTCTCTGTGTGTGTGTGGTGTGTGTGTGTGTATTTGTGTGTGTGTATCTGTGTGTGTGTATCTGCGTATGTGTCTGTGTGTCTGTGTGGTGTGTGTGTATATCTGTGTCTCTGTGTGTGTATCTGTGTGTGTGTGTGTGTGTGTGTGTGTGTGGTGTGTGTGGTGTGTGTCTGTGTGTCTGTGTGTCTGTGTGTGTATCTGTGTGTCTGTGTGTATCTGTGTGTGTGTGTGTGTGTATCTGTGTGTGTGTGTATCTGTATGTGAGTGTGTGTGTGTGTGTGTGTGTGTGTGAAGGGGAGGGCACTATGTAACTATCTTCAAACTCACAATCATCCTCCTTCAGCTTCCAAAATGCTAGGACTACAGCTGTGTGTCGTTGTTGCCTGACTCCAGGGTAATTCTTACATTTATTGATTTGTGTGCGATTTCAGGCAATGGCTTTCAGCTTCCACCACTCAGAGACATAGGCCTGATTAAAAGTTATGTTTCTACAGCACCAGCGCCCTCTTGTGGCAGAATAGCCACAAGACAAGCCGGCTTGGGACAAATGTACTCAAAAGAACCAGGCCAATTAACATTTGAGTTTAAACTCAGAGCTAAAGGAAAGATGTTTAGTGTTTTAATCACAGTGCAGACAAGGTTACATTATTCTATTCACTTGAAACAAAACAGATAGTGATCATTTTGTCTGTTTGTTTTGAGATAAGGTATCATTTGTAGCCCTAGCTGGTCTGGAAATCAATGTCTGACTAAGCTGACCTTGAACTTGCAAGGGTCCTCCTGTCCCCACCTCCTGTCTTAGAATCACAACTGTACACCACTGCACCCAGCACTGTCTTCTTTCGGTGTTTATTTGGTCAGATGTAAAATATTCCCGAGGATTGGAAAATGAGCTTGTAGTCACCATTGCAGGGAGTCTGGTTATGTCTGAACTTTCAGACAGATACTTTGGAAGTAAGTGTCCAACATAACGCATCCTTACAGTTTGAATGGGCATCCTACCATTGGGGAGTTCATTTTACACACAACTCACAAGAGGTACATGGGAGACTGTTCCTAAAGGGAAGGGGGTAGAAGAAAGTTCCAAAGAATGAACTGACTAGAAAGCATGGCTCCTCCATGTGGTGAACTATTAAGAGTCATACTCATTGACAAAGATCGTTGGGTGAAAACAGGAGGTGACATGGACTAGCTACTACAGCTCTGGTTCTCTCTCTCTCTCTCTCTCTCTCTCTCTCTTTCCCACCAGGGTCTCTCTACATATCCCTGGCTGTCCTGAAAGTCATAGACAATCAGACACACAGACAGGTAGATAGATAGATAATGTATATATGTGTATATATATATATATTATATGCTCTAAGTAGTATATAGTGCACACTATATAGATAGTATAGACCAGGCTGTCCTTGAGTTCACAAAGATCTGCCTGCCTCTGTGTCACTGTTGCTGGGATTAGAAGGTGTTTGTCACAGCAATCCTGAGGAATGACACCTGAGGTTGACCTCCGGTCTCTATACACAGGTGGACACATGTGAACTCTCCCATTCACATTTGCCCTCAGCATGCAACACACCACACACACACACACACACACACACACACACACAAATAAAATGAAGCAAAATAGTCACTTAGATTAGAAAATAAAAGTACAAACAATGCCATGATGTGAAGTGGAAACTTCTGGTTTCTTTGGAAAGTCAGTTCTGTCAAATGTTGTTTTGCTGGGGCACGCAGGTGAGAGGATGTTGTTATAGCACGATGAAGGAGTATGAATATGACACCGCAGACAGTGGGTGAGGAATACCGAACCTTGGTTTGCTCCACCTCACTCTTCTTCGCTAATGACAGGCACATATTGGTTTGCCTTTAACTAGCGTTGCTGAGTTCAACTCGCGTGCCCCCATTGAGAGAAACTTGCCTAAGACCTGCTCCTGAGGTTCCTGAGGCAGCTTGTGGTTTCCTCAGCCTCACCTCAGGCCACTTGGCAAGCCTTGTGGTTCCTTCAGGATTGAACGACAGCTGCTGGTTTGTGCCTGGTGTCAGCCTGCCCAGAGGTCTGGTCTGTGGCTGCTGGGTCCTATTTGGCGTTTGCTATGGGACTGAACTGTTGACGAAGATCAAGCTTATCCCCAAAGAACTATTGGTGAACAGGTCCACGTCCCCCACATCCTAATAACTTTTGTCTTCCACAACCTCTGCTGGGTGACCACCTTATTGAACCCTTATTATAAGTAGGTTGTAAAATATTTATGCCTACAATGATGATCAAGTGCCCTGCGATAGAAAAGAGAAAACTGCCCTGAATGATGGCGCAGGCTCCTGAGTCCCAGATGAATCCTGGGTATTACCTATGCACAACTTCACTTCAGGACACTGTAGAGCGGTGGAAAGAGTCTATACTGATGGTATTGACAGCTGCGGATCCACAGTGCAGGGCGGGGAGGTTTTATTTGTTTGTTTGACAGGGTTTCTTTCTTTTTTTCTTTCTTTTTTTTTTTGAATACAAATGTTTTATTTAACAGTTGCAGGTCATTCCATGGGCTAAGGAGTGGATATCCAGAACCCAGCAGCAAGGTCAGCGCAACCTCCGAGCTTCTCTTTCTGACTCTAACAGGGCGAGCACATCACCGTCTCGAACAGGGCCTTTGACGTTTCGGATGGTAGAGCGGCTGGTGTCATCCATAAATTCCACTTGCACCTGCGTGGACTGTCCCTGTGAACCAGTCCTGCCCAGCACTTTAGCTACCCTAGCCAGCTTGATGGGCTGCACGCGACTCGCGTCCATGATGGCGGCGATCTGGCGGAGAGAGGACAGGGTTTCTTGTAACCCCGACAGGTCTTGAATTCGCTATGTAGATGGGGCTGGTCTTGAACTCCTGATCATCCTGCCTTCACTTCAAAAATAGTGGGATTGCAGGCCTGTGTGACCACATTCAGTTAACTTCTTAGGGGCAGGTGGGAGCCTGGGCGTTGGGACATGGTGGAAAGATTCTATATGTTGATCAGCAAGTAACTGAACGGAGATGCGTGTTCAGTTATTTTCTGCAAGGATGGAAATACCAAGGCCTCCTGCATATAAGGCACGAGTTCTACCACTGAGCTGACTTCCAACACCGAGGACGTTTCTGAAACCTCACTGAACCCTATGGCTAAATCGGCCCATTTTGATAACGCAGTAAGCAAAAGGTGTCCACGTGCACACTGGATCGCTATGGTTCCAGGAGACTCTGTCATTTGCTTAGAATCCCTAAGCTCAGATGGATGTTTGGGTAAAGACAGGCCATGGACAAACTTGTGAAACCGCATTGGTTTCTCTCTGTAAAACTCACAGAGTCCCTAACCACTCTCTCCATGATCTTATGCGGTTTTATCTCAACTTTCCTCATTAAAAGGAGATTTCACTTGGAAAACTTTAAAATTACTATCCCCCCCACCTCGCCTTGGGACTGGGGATTGAAAACAGGGACTCCAGCAAACAAGGAAGATAGTCTAGCTGTGAGCCACACTTACTCAGAAATCTGAGAACCACTCTTGCCCACTTGACAGTTGATACTGCTGAGAAGTGTGTTTTAATTTGGATCCAAATCTGAAGTGAAGGATAGAGGAGAAGACAATGTGATGGGCAAGCAAGCAAGCATCTTTGGGTACCCAGCAGCTAGGACTCTCTCTAAATGTAAGATGCTCTCCATTTTGGGGCCTGCTGCCTATCCTGGTGCTGATGAACCATCTCATGTGGTCATTCACTGGTTGGTGACACTGCTGGATGACCTTGGAGTTCTGGGCACAGAGGGAACCTGGCCTTTCAATACCCTGCCTTGCCAGGATTCCTAGATTGCAAAGAGATGTCTGGTGTCACTACTTGAATTGGGTCCTGAAGCCAGCGCCTGCCGAAGGTTTGGCAGTGGTAGGGGGCAGGTGCTGAACATGGTCCCACACTCTGCTTCTGGCAGGCTGCCAGCTATTGGCTTGTCTGAGTCAGGCCCTTGTGGTCTACCTCACCTCTCAGAGCTGAAACAAACAAAAACAGAAAACAAAACTGAAAACCACAAAGACCAGGGATTTTCCTGCTATTGCAGAGTGATGCCACTCACAAAAGTTTGGCAAGAGGGGGCAAAATAGAGGAAGCTAGTCTAGGAGACTGTTTCCTTCCTTCCTTCCTTCCTTCCTTCCTTCCTTCCTTCCTTCCTTCCTTCCTCCTTTTTCTTTCCTTCTTTCCTTCCTCCCTTCCTCCCCTTTTCTTTCCTTCTTTCTTCCATTTTCTTTCATTCTTTCCTTCTTTCTTTCCTTCCTTCCTCTTTTTTCTTTCCTTCTTTCTTTCCTCCCTCCCTCCCTTTTCTTTATTTCCTTCTCTCTCTCTCTCTCTCTCTCTCTCTCTCTCTCTCTCTTTCTTTCTTTCTTTCTTTCCTTCTTTCTGAAGGATTTCTCTGAGTAGCCTTGGCTATCCTGGAACTCAATCTGTAGACCAGGCTGGCTTCAAAACTCAGAGATCCACCTGCCTCTGCCTTCTGAGTTTTGGGATTAAAGGTGTGCACCACCGGGCTGGAGAGATGGCTCAGTGGTTAAGAGCGCTGACTGCTCTTTCAGAGATCCTGAGTTCAATTCCCAGCAACCACACGGTGGCTCACGACCATCTGTAATGAGATCTGATGCCCTCTTCTGGTGTGTCTGAAGACAGCTACAGTGTATTCATATATAATAAATAAATCTAAAAAAAAAAAAAAGTTGTGCACCACCATAGTCTGGTACAAGACCGTGTTTTTTCAACAGCTGCATAGTATTTAAGGATCCCATCCTGGTTTTAAAGTCAATAAAGTTTTTCTCCCTCTCTCCTTCCCTCCCTTCCTATCTCCCTTTTTTCCTCTTGCTTAATTTTTTGTTTATTTGAGATAGGGCATTGCTATGTAGACCCGGCTGGTTAGCCTTGTACTTGATACTTGAATTCAAGGCCCAGGATGACCTTGAACTCAAGACACTTATATCTCGGCCTCTCAAGTCTAGAGGAGCTACAGGAGTATACCATCACCAAGCTCAAGATTTTTTTTTTTTTGATAGTGTTGAGAGGTTAGCAAAAAGGAACAAATGACTTAATATAGTGCAAGCTTTTTATTTGGAAGGAAAACTTGCCGGAGGGGTCTGTGTAAGAGTCAGAGCTCATCACCTGCTTGCTTACAAGATGAGGTAGTTACAGGGCTGAAAGGACTGGGGAGGAGGGTGAAAGGTTTTCTTTTTTGGTCCACATCCAGCCATTGCTAGAGGTAACAAGTGAATGAAGAATGCTGGGTGATCCATTAGTATTTTCTTTGACTGGTGTACAGTTTCTTCTCTGGTGTCTTTCATGCCCAGGGTTCTCTCTTCTGTCTCTAGTGTTCTGTTGGTGAGGCTTATGTCTGAGTTTCCTGTGTGAGTTCCTAAATGTTTCATTTTCAGACTTCTCTCAGTTTGTATTGTCTTTGTTTTTTTAAAATAATTATTTTTTATGTGCATTGCATTTATGTCTGTGTGAGGGTGCCAGGTCTTTTGGAACTGGAGTTACAGACAATTGTGAGCTGCCATGTGGGTGCTGGGAATTGAACCCGGGTCTTCTGGAAGAGCAACCAGTGCTTTTAACTGCTGAGCTGTCTTTCCAGTCCATTTTTGCGGCTGTTGTTTTTATTGATTCTGTTTCTACTTTCAGATCTTGAACATTTTCTTTTTTTCATTCTGTTTGTGTTTTCATTGATTTTTTTTTAAAGGGATTTATTCATTTTCTTTTAAGGACTTCTAACATATTCATAAAGGCTATTTTGAAGTCCCTGATAGCTCTCCTTGTATTTGTTGGGTGGGTATTTCAATTCTTGGTTCTGTTGCCCTCTTGTGTTCTTAGGAGAGGGTGGCAGCTGTGGGTTGCCTGGTAAGGAATGCTTCTGAGATAGAGGAGGCTACCTGGGGGTTCAGTTAGAATGTGTTTCTGCGAATTGGGAACTGACACTTAGGGGTGTGCTAGAAGGTGAGAGAGGCGTTCAAGGGCGTCCACAAGAGACAGGAAGTCAGGATCTGCTTAGTCCCCTAGGAATGAGGGCAGAGAGGCAGGAGAGTAGCCCCCAGCAGGTCATCTGCTACAGTACTGGGAATGAGACTGGGGCATTGGCTTTGGAGGAGAGGAGGCAGAGGAGAAGAGCTGAAGCTTGTCCACTTACTTCCCTGGTCCACTTGCTTCTCCAGCAGGTTCCCAGGGAATGGCTGCTGGAGTTGGGGGCTGGGATAACAGGATGAGTGGGCAGGAAGCTTGGAGGAGAAGATCTGAGTGGCGTATCAGAGATGGGGGCAGAGGAAGGGAGGCCGCAGCAGGTTGGGGGTCAGTCTTCTGTACCACTGATGGGTATTGTGATGAGCTCCTGTAATCTCAGCACTCAGGAGGTGAAGGCAGGAGGCTCAGTAGTTCAAAGGTCATCCTATGCCACTTAGGAGTTTAACGCTACTTTGGGATGCAGGAGACATTGCCTCAACACACACACAAATATTTGCATACATTAATTTTTATTATGACGTACTTTCTTGATATCCTGGGATAGGACAGAAAAATCTACAGGAAGCCTGTAGATTCCTAAGTACAATAAAGTAAGTTTGCGTCCAGTCTGAGCTCCATAAAACTGTTTCAAAAAAAAAGAAGAAAGGAAACTAACTTTGTATTTTTATTATCAGGTATCCTCTCCCCCTCTGTTTCTTTAGGAGCCAAAAATAAATGAGGAAATGTTCCTTAACCTATTTAAATAGGTTAGTCTGAGAGATCAGATTAGCCCTGTTTTGCCACCTTTGGCTGGCCTTGGGTCCCTGCCTGCTCAGTTGGGAAATATACGGTGTTTCCTTTATGGAGTCATCCAAACCCAGTGGCTTGTGGGGGATTCCATGACGTCAGGATCCAAATCCACCCTCCAACCAGGTGAATCACTGAACGGAGTGCGGGCCTTACCCTGCTGTTTCAGGATGCTTTACGATGCTATTCCCAGTACTCGCTCTAGCGCTACACGTGTCATTAACCAAAATACCTAGAGATGGCGCTGTGGGTCTAAGAGAAAGAAAAGGCACCAGGCATGAGGGCTAACCTTCCTCATCATCCATGGGACCCCGAAAGTTGCATTTCTCCTCCTTCCCTCCCAATTTGCTTAAAAAAATGCCAAACTGAGCATGTGCTTAGAAGAAACATTTTGTTCTCAACCCAGGAATTCCCTCCCCAACCCATCCCCAACCTAGTAGGAAATTGCAGGAGAAAAGGATCCAGCCTGGATGGAGTGGATGATGACAGACACATGCCCTTTGCAAAGGCTGTGTCTGTCCTACGTGTCAGCCTGGCATAAGGGACAAAGCTGGGTGCAGGGGAACGAGAGAAAACCAGATGGTGCAAAGTGAGACACAAATACCAACAATTGACACCATAAGTCGGCTGTCTGCTCCCTCGTGATGAGCGTGGTTTTTTTTCTTTTTTCTTTCTTTTTCCTCTTTTCACCAGCTGTTAATTGAAAGTCAAAATGCTTTGACTCTGGGATTGCTCCAGATCAAAATCTTCCATGAACAAAATCTCATCTATTCTTTGTCGCAGCTTATCGTGGTCACGGTTTTCTTTCACTCTTAGCCGTCTCCTGCTAAGGTTGTTCCCTTAGGAGAAGAGGAGGAAGGCCCCGGGTTGGGAAGGGAGGCTCCCTAATCCCCAGTACTTCAAAAGCAAGCAAAGTAAGGAGAGGAAGAGGTTAGAGGCCAAAATCGTTAAGGAAGAGGGTGGATACGCAGATCTGAGGCGGTGACAGCTGTCCACCAGCTGGGCGGGCCTGCCATCCCTTTTGGGTTTCAGGGAAGATGTTGACTTGTGGAACGTCCTTCTCTGTCAGTGGCCAGCCTCTTACCCAGGAACAGTCGGCGCACTTAACGGAAACAGATGGACGCGGACAATCAAAGCCATAGGTCAAATGCGCTCAGTACAGCACTCCTGTATTTAGCACGCCAAAGGCTTCACATAGTTTCTCTCAAGCACCGGGACCCAAAGTAGTAGAAAAGACGTTTATATCTGGAAGGGGGGGGAGGGAGCCCCTCCCCATGTTCTTTCTCTTTTGTCTCCCCTTAAACTTGCTATCAGAGCATGACATTGAACTTCTGATCCTTTTATCTCATATCTTGACTACTGAGATTATAGGCTTGGACCACATGCCTTCTTCTTGTTGTTATTTTGTATTGTGTGTGTGTGTGTGTGTGTGTGTGTGTGTGTGTGTGTGTGTGTGTGTGTGTGTGTTTAGACAGGGTCTCACCATATAGCCTTAGCTAGAACTTGCTATGTAGAGTAAGTTGGCTTCAAACTCACAGAAACACACCTGCCTCTGCTTCCAGGGCGCCAGTGCTGGCCTTGAAGGCATGTGCCACCAGCCCCTGCTCGCCATGCCCCATTTTACGTGGCGCTGGGCATTGAACTAAGAGTTTCACAAGCGCTCTATCAACTGAGCTAGAGCTTCAGCCAAGTTTAGCTCGAGCTGGCCTCAGAGTCGTGATCCATCTGTCCCTGGGCCCCTCCTTCAGCACATGCCGCCACAATGTTAGCCGTTCGTTTTTTGTTTCTGAGGCAGTCTCACCATGTAGACTATGCAAGCCTTGAACTCAAAACCTTTCTGCCTCAGCTTCCCCAGTGCTGGGAACACGGGTGTGCAGTGCCACACCAGGACATTCACGAATGCTTGTTTCATCTTATTTGTGATCAAGTCGGTCCGCACATTGATTGAAAGGGTGTTTCTCCAGCCATGTGAGTTCTTCTGGTTCCATTCAACCCGTTCCCAGGGCCCTTCCCAGAAACGCATTCCTTCACTGTGGCAAGCTCGGTTGTTCTTTCTGTGCTGTGCCAGCAAGGAGCATCTGCTTGCCATTGGCTTTGGTGAATCACTGGCTTGGTGAGCGGGAAGCATCATCATTGAATGGCCACATGGTCACCCGGTCCCTGGCAAAGCAACCTGTTCCCTCCCATTTCATCAGAAACTGTGTCCTCTGGGCCTTCAATGTGGCTTTGTTGGGGTTAAAGGCTGCTTGAGGTCTTCCAGGACCTCTTACAGGGCATAACCTTAAGCAGTCCCTCGAATGTGAGTCTTGATTCCAGTGAACAGAGCAGCTGTGCTGCCCTCTGTCTGACTCCTAGGTTCCAGTTCGCTTCCGGGATGAGACAGATTCGGGGGTGAATGAATGAATGAATTTGGGGGTTTGTTTGGGAGCTCAGGCAACTCTTTGGAAATCTGTAGAACTATTTGCAGTGCCAGGATTTGGGAGTGTAAACAGTTTCAGCAATCGTGGCGTTGTTGGAGAGGACTGGGATTTAGGTGGCCCTGGTGTCCTCCCTCTGTGAACAACTACTTTGTAATCAGGTGCCTTAGCATGTGACCTACAACGATTTTAAAGCCGTATTTCACTTAGAAAAACCAACAGCAAAGAATACACAGATGCACATCATCTCTCTCTCCAGGTAGAACAACCCTGTGTCTGCTTAGCACTGTCGTTCCTTTTATTGCTTACCCCCTCTACCCAACGCACAGATATAGGTGTGAGTATATGCACGCACGCTCGCACGCGCACACACACACGCACACACACACACACACACACACACACACACACACACACACACACACACACACACAGAGCCTTAGTCAAGGTTTCTATTCCAGCACAAACATCATGACCAAGAAGCAAGTGGGGAGGAGAGGGTTTATTCAGCTTACACTTCCACATTGCTGTTCATCATCAAAGGAAGTCAGGACGGAACTTACACAGGGCAGGAAGCAGGAGTTGATGCAGAGGCCATGGAGGGATGTTACTTCCTGGCTTGCTTCCCCTGGCTTGCTCAGCTTGCTCTCTTATAGCACCCAGGACTATCAGCCTAGGGATGGCACCACCCACCACAGGCCCTCCCCCCCTTGATCACTAATTGAGAAAATGCCTTACAGCTGGGTCTCATGGAGGCATTTCCTCAAGGGAGGCTCTTTCTCTGTGGTAACTCCAGCGTGTGTCAAGTTGACACACAAACCAGCCAGTACACACGCGCTGCCTTATTTTGGGTAGAAATATTGAAACATAATTAGTTGCCATAGTTCCTTGCTTCTAGGCCTATCAGCCAACATGCCCTGGGGATGAGCTGCCTCCAGCATAAACATACAGATATCACTGTTAATGAACTGAGTATTAGTTTCGTAACATCGGTTAGCGTACAATCCATAGTCAATACACAATACACACACGTCTCTTCAAATGACTTTACAGAGCTAAGCTATTTTCTATTCTAAAATCTAATCTCAGTTATTTGCACAGTGTCATCAGTCCCTGGAGTCTTTTTCAGCCAACCTTTCAACTTTCTATCATCTCTCAAGACACTGGCTTTTTTTTTTTAGGACTTAGGCCAACTGGTCTTGTAGACTGTCCCATAGTCTGAAACGGTCTGATTGTTTCCTTATGGCTAGAGTACAGTTGAAACAGCCACGCCAAGACGTCTGCACACTGGTATTGTTTTATGGTTCTCACTACACCAGGAGGTCCAAATGTTCATGGTAAGTTTGAGTCCTTTCCTAAGACAATGGCCATCAAATGCCTCCGAGGCCAAGAAGCACTTTCTCCGTGGACGTAGTAAGTAGCATACGGGGTTCTCTGGGTCTGTGGGAATAGCTTGTCCTCTAGCCGTCTCCCTCTGGTGATCTTGTCTGTCGTTGATCTTTGCATGGATAATCAAGGGGGCAATTTTCTACCCTTCCTCCCAATTATTAGCCGCTGTGGTAGAATATGCCTTCCCCTCAAATTAACAAAAAGACCTACAAGGTGAATTAGTCGCCCTTCTTGTAGCTGTGATTCAAATACGTGACTTGAATTACTTTAAGGGAGGAGGAATCTGTTTGGGCTTGAAGTTTGAAGACATGGTCCATTATGGCAAGGAAGACATATGGCGGCGAAGCTCTCTATGACTGGAGCAGAAGCATGGATTTGCTTCCTCACACCAGGACCAGGAGGCAGAGTGTGGCAGTGCTCAGCTGGTTTTCATCTGTGTCCTTTGCTAGTCGAGGACACTAGACTGTGGAATGGTGCCACACTTACCTCAGGAGAGTCATTCCTGCTCCGCTAACCCTTCCTGGACTGCCTCACATGGACACACTCAGCCGTGAGCTTCGCTAACACCCCATGTGTTTCTTTTCTTTTTTTTTTTTTTAAGATTTATTTATTTATTATATATAAATACACACTGTAGCTGTCTTCAGATATACCAGAAGAGGGCATCAGATCTCTTTACAGATGGTTGTGAGCCACCATGTGGTTGCTGGGAATTGAACTCATAACCTTCGGAAGAGCAGTCGGGTGCTCTTAACTGCTGAGCCATCTCTCCAGCCCACCCCATGTGTTTCTTAATCCAATCAATCAGACTCTCAAAAGTAACTGGCACACAGACCAAACCTTCACTGAACGCTTGCTGGATGATGTGGCCGTTCTCCCTCCTCTGACTGCTGATGTAAAATGGCCCTGGGTGGCAGTGAAGCTGTCTCCATCATCTTATTCTGTCTCTCACACAGAATCATAAGGATTTGGATTCCGTTTTGAACTGAATCCTGATCTGTTTCTTCTTTTTCCTGGTTAGACTCAAAACAGCTCACAAAATACGTAAAGTACTATTGGATTGATGGGAGTGTCATGGTTGAGCGTTTATGCTCCCCTCAACTACACCTATGAAAACCAAGACCCCCGTGGTGACAGTATTAGGAGATGGGGGGTGGCCTTTGGCCCATGATCCCATCCTGTGGGCTTTGCCTGTATAGTTAATAGCATGTTGGCCTAGCGAGTACCAGACGCTGACTCAGTTCCTAGCACCATATTTAAAAAAATTTGAATACATTTAGTATTAAGTACAAAGTAATCACATTTTTCAAAAAGATCCCAGAGAGCTAGCCAGTTTCTTCTTACACACGAGGGCACACAAATGTGGCTTCTGTGACAGAATCACACGCCCCACCTCCATGCGCCTACATATTGAATCTGCTAACACATCGATCTCACTTTGTTCCAGCTTCTAGAACAGTGATAGATGCATTTCTGTTGTTTATAAGTCGCTCTGAGGCAGCACTGGGAATAGTTTAGTAACTGGAACTGCACATAGCTAAGGCTATGCCCATGTCTCTCTTTTAGTAACTCCCTTTTTCTAGTAACTGTGCACTTGGCCACCCGGATCTCTTACCAGCATGTACAGTGCTCGCTCTCTGAACATGCAGTTAGCAATCTACCAACAACAGAGGACCCCTGTCTCGGGCTGCCCACATACCCCTCCCTCTGTAACAATGGAGTAAGTGTCTCCTCCCCTAACAACCATCCGCCTCAGGCCTATCCTCCTTCAGTAGTTTTCTCCTTATATCTGAGTAGAAGAATGGAAAGGCCAGTCTGGCCTGAACTGGAACTGGGTATATGTGCAATAAGGTAAACATTTCTCAATTTGGCTAGCTTATTCCTGTGCATAGTTGGATATTGGTAGGATTAAAATCAGATCTGCCATGGAAAGCAACATGCAGAGTAGAAAAGTGAGTATAAGGTCTAATCTATCGCTAGTATAAGGTCTAATCTATCGCTAGTATAAGGTCTAATCTATCGCTAGTATAAGGTCTAATCTATCGCTAGTATAAGGTCTAATCTATCGCTAGTATAAGGTCTAATCTATTGCTAGGCACAATACTGCACGCTTTCAATCCCAGCAGTCAGGGGGATCTCTGTTCTCCCTGATCCAGCCTGATCCCAAGTTCTGGGCCAGCCAGAGCCACAGTGTGAGGCCCTGTTGCAAAACAAAGCAAAATAAAACACAACGACAAACAAGTATAAAAAGCCAATTCATCAATCACAATGGAGAAACTAGGCCCTCTTGGCAATCAAACTCCTCTTCAGTTTTATAAAAGCATCTGCGCCCACGGGGCCTCTGCTTTCTTGCCGTGTATTCTAATCTTTTCTGTTATTTTCTTTAAATAAAGTCCCTTCACTACTTCGTAAGCTGCATGGGATTTCATTTCATTCTTGAATAAAGTGTTGAGAGCCTGGAATTCCCGGGCCCTGACCTGGACCACGGTAACATGGTATTTTGTTTCAGCTTTCTCTCGGGCCTAAGAAGTGGTCATGAACTTGAACCTTCTGGGATGACCACCTTTCTTCCTCTTCTGCAGGTTTATTTCACACCACCCCCTTCTCCAGTCCTTCCACGACAGCTCTGCACCGTCACTGAATGAATAGCCTTGCGTCCTACTTCTTCTGTTGGAAAGTTGGCCAGAAGCATTCACATTGTCTCACCATCCCTATCTACCAGCTCTTGTGCCCCACACACCCCATTCCTCCCCATCCTGTTCACACAGGAGGCTTATCCCTGCCCCCATCAGATACTTATTTAATTTATTATTCTTATTTAATTTATTTTCTTATTCTCTGTTAATCTCCTTGAGCCAGGGTATTCATGCCTGGTTTTGGACTCCTCCAGCATCAGCCTCTGGAATGCTAGGATAAAGGATATCCCCCCTCTCCCTCCCCTCCCTCCCTGTCCCCCCCTTCCCTCTCCCTCCCTCTCTCTCCTCTCCCTCTCCCCTTCCCTCCTTCCTCCTCTCTCCCTCCCTCTCCCTCTCCCTCTTCCCTCCTCTCCCTCTCCCTTCCCCCTCTTCCCCCCCCTTCCCCTCCCTCTCCCCCTTCTCCCTCTCCCCTTTCCCTCCCCCTTTCTCCCTCCCTCTTTCTCCCTCTTTCCCTCTCTCCCTCTCTCCCTTTCTCCCTTTCCTTCCCCCCCCCCCTGAAATGAATGAATCTTACTATGTAAGAAGCCTGACATGGGCATCCTGACCTGAGTGCAGGGATGGATCCCAAGTCTGGTCCTCCTGGACGAGCACCATGCATTCCTAATGGCTGAGCCCTCTCTCCAGTCTTGTGTATTTCTAAGAAACAGTTTTAATCCAGTTTAGAGGAAGAGCGTTTACTGATTAACTGAATGAAACCAATTTATTTTCTCGAGCTTGTCATTCCCTACTCCCTAAACAGTCTTCTAAGTTTATAATAATTTATATTTTTTTAACATGTTCACAGCTTTAGACAGTTAAACGAGGAACATCGAGATGGGTAAGGTAAAGGTGGTTGCTCCTCAAGCCTGAAGACCTGCCTTTGATCCCTGGACCACGCTGTGGAAGGAGAGAAGGTACAGCGATATCCTCTGACCTCCACAGTGATACCCTGACGCACACAAGTCTGGCATGCGCATTACATACACACATCACACACGTCTCATACACAGGTCAGACACACACACATCACACATACACCACATACACACCACACACACACACAGACTGCACACCCACACTGTACTGGCTGGTTTTGTGTGTCACTTGACACAAGCTGGAGTTATCACAGAGAAAGGAGCCTCCCTTGAGGAAATGCCTTCATGAGACCCAGCTGTAAGGCATTTTCTCAATTAGTGGTCAAGTTGGGAGGGCCCAGCCCATTGTGGGTGGTGCCATCCCCGGGCTGGTGGTCCTGGGTTCTATAAGAGAGCAAGCTGAGCAAGCCAGGGGAAGCAAGCCAGTAAGTAACATCCCTCCATGGCCTCTGCATCAGCTCCTGCTTCCTGACCTGCTTGAGTTCCTGTGGTGATGAACAGCAATGTGGAAGTGTAAGCTGAATAAACTCTTTCCTCCCCAACTTGTTTCTCCTCCTCCTCCTCCTCCTCCCTCCTCCTCCCTCCTCCTCCTCCTCCTCCTTCCTCCTCCTCCTCCCTCCTCCTCCTCCTCCTCCTCCTCCTTCTTCTTCTCCTTTATTTAACTATTCCTTCAGCACATTTATTTGCTTCAGGTAGTTAAGGCCCCGCAACCCTCATCATCTCAAGGCTCCTCCAGCTCTAAGGCCACGTTCTGCTGCAGGCCCTTTCCTGAGGCTATGAGAGCAGAGTCTGTCTAGCTGGAAGAGGCTCCCAGTGTCCTTTGCACAGCCTGAGGCAGTGCTCAGTATCTGTACTTTGTAGAATAGTCCTTGGGCGACACCACCAGGCCTTGGCCTTGCGGGCGCCACGGTACCACGGTCTCTGTGATGTCAACCATTTCATGCTTGTCTTCCATGGCCCAGTTGATCTTGTTATTGTTACCAGTGCCCAAATCAATCATGATGTTTGTTTCTGAAGAAGAACATGACCGTGCATGGGTCATAGAGCTCGTCCATCTTGTCGAAGTCAGGTACTTATTCTGTAATATCCACAAGACAAATAACTGCAAAATTTTTAACTTTTTCGGTGATGCTGTACAGAATTTCATCCATCTTCAAGCAAGTGTGATCCCAGTTGTGTCCGAAGCGAATGACGACCACACGGTCCTCCTCTGAAAGGATGGCCTGGTCTACCTGTCAGCCATTATGCAGATGTGGAAGCCCCCAACTTGCTTCTTGGTCATGATGTTTACTTATGTAGGAATAGAAACCAAAAGACACACACATGGACATACCTCACTGCACACACACACACACACACACACACACACACACACACATGCCTGCACTCACATACAGAGTTGTATACACATATCCAATATACATATCAAACACACATCACATACACACATACCACACAGAACACATCTTTCACACACACACACACACACACACACACACACATATACACAAGCCTGCACATACACCCCCCACACACATATCCAACACACATACCACACACAAACACAACACACACAGAACACATCTTTCACATACACATATACACACAAGCCTGCACATACAGCCACCCACATACCACATACACACATATCCAACACACATATCATACACATACATATCTGCTCACACACACACACACCATCACACACACCAAATAGTTGTACATTGATTAACATGAAAACCAGTCTTTCTTTGTCTTACTCCTCTGCAGCTGGGATTCTCACCTAATCACTTCCCTTATTTCTTCCTGGTTTTTATTTCCATCTTTCTCTACATCTGTGCGTTCTTATACAGATGTAGAACGTCATGTTTTAGGTATCCTCTCATGGTTTCTTCACTCACAGGATGACCCGGTCTGTGTCTTCTCTTCAGTCTTTCTCCACTCCACCTTCCTTCCAACCGCTGTCCATCTGTCCCAGGTCTTGGTTAAGTTGACATTTGTGTGCACAGATGAGCTGTGTACAATGTTCTGTTTTCCTTAGAGATAATAGATTTTTTTTTTTTGTCCATGTGTTTGTGGTCTTTACATCATTAATCTACCCTCAAAGTGTCCGCCAGAGAAATAACCCTGTTAGGATTTCAAACACATCTCTCAACTCTTTCTGGTTTTCTTTTTGAAACATTTCTTCTGGAGTCTTTCTCCTGTGTGGGTTGTTGGCTCTCAAGGCCTTCTGTAAAACTACAGCCCTGGGGGGGTCTCCTCTTGCTGTCACTCTGGAATTTTCTCTCCTGGTTCATCTCATTTCCTGGATCCCGCATAATTGTCAAAGTAAATTTCCTTCTCCTCCTCCTTTTCCTCCTCCTCCTCCTCCTCCCATTCCTCCTCCTCCACCTCCTCCCATTCCTCCTCCACCTCCTTCCATTTCTCCTCCTCCACCTCCAAACATTCCTCCTCCTCCCAACCCTTCTCCTCTTTTTTGTCTTTTGATTCTGGGTCTCATGTAGTCAGGGATGCCCTTGAACTCTTTGTCCACTTCCCCAGTGCTACAGTCACTGGCCTGGGCTATCATGCTCAGCCACATCATCTGTATTGGTGAACTGACTGACTCATTTAACTCATTCATATTCCAGTGGACTCCTAGGAAACAATGCTCGGAGGATATGTATTTTAAAATACCTCATTATGAAATTGTGTTAAAAATAATCAGGTGTGGTAACTGACGGGCACTCGTGAGTCCAGCTACTTACTAGGGAAGCTAAAGGTGGATGTTTCTGAGTTTAAGCCCAGCCTGGATGGACTGCATGAAATTACACGTTCTCTCTCTCTCTCTCTCTCTCTCTCTCTCTCTCTCTCTCTCTCTCTCTCTCTCTCTGAAATCTTTTTAAAATGAATTTTGAAGTAATGATCTAGTTTCTGTCCACCTCTGGAATTGTTCTGTGAACAATGTTTACTTTCTACACGCTGTTGGGGTCTTAGTTAGAACCTGACATTTTAAAAGTTCACAGTGATTTGTTGTCGTGAGTTCAAAAGGATGATTTAGTTATCTGGTATGTTTGTCTGTGTGCTTCAGTTCTGCATAATTTCCTTGAATTGTTTGTTTTGAAAAAAATTTTACTTTAATGTGTGTGTGTGTGTGTGTGTGTGTGTGTGTGTGTGTGTGTGTGTGTGTGATGTCACAATTTGCAACCTCTTGCTTTCTGGGCAATTTTCTCTTCCAAGCATTTCATTGGATTTTTCAGCTTTGCCACAATAATTTTAATTTGCAAGAACATTTGTCTCTGATTCTTCTTCATTACTGCAGCATTCTCATTGTATCTCTGTGTACTTTGTTACTTTTTTTTTACAGAAAAATTCCTCTTTCTGTGTTGTCTCTTTCCTGAGAACTCTTTTATTTGCTAAGTTTGAACCTATTTTTATCTATCTATCTATCTATCTATCTATCTATCTATCTATCTATCTATCTATCTTTTGAGATAGGGTTTCACTATGTGGCCTCTTTTGGACTGAGTAGACTAGGCTCAGGCTGGCCTTGATCTCAGAGAGATTTGCCTGCCTCTGGTCCACCTGTCTCTGCCTCCAGAGTCCTGGGATTAGTGGCATATCACCCACTCTTCCCATTTATCGTGAAGTGGATTTCTGGAAGGATCACTCTTTAGAACCTCTCTTGCATCTGTCTTTGACTTTGTGTTTGCTTCAGGCTCCTTGTTCAAGACCCATGTCTCTAAGGTTACCTTTGTGGATGACGGTCTTGTCAAGGGGGGCACCCAGAAAGCATGGCGTAAGAATGAAGTGACTGTAGTTATAATCTGTCACAACAAGACTTGATGTTTGACCTTCGGACATTTCTTTTTGTTCTTGGCAGCTGTTCCTTTGCAGAGATAGAAGCCACTAGACCGTGGATGCAGGGCTGTCTAAGGTGTCCTTATCAATGTTCTTTATGGAGATAGCCTTGCATCCAAAGTAGGTCTAACCAGAACCACTTCCTCGGGTTTCATGAATATGCCCATTTTGACAATAGCCACCGGAGCCTACCACAGGCAGGAAGCCCTGTCCTATTTCTATGATGTCATTTCCTCTCATATTTAACCATCCTCCTAACTAACCAGGACACTGAGAAGACTAGAATATGGAGAGAAACTCTGTGATGGGTGAGGCTTGGCAACTGGCAGCAAACAATTTTTTCTTTTATTTATGACAGTGTCTCGTGTAGTCCAGGATGGCCTTGAGTGAACTCTTTGTGTAACCAAGGATGACCTTGGATTTATGATCCTCCTGTCTCTGTCCCCCAAGTGTAGGGGTTGCAGGTGTGAGTCCTCATAGCTGACAGTAGACATTTTTTTAAATCCTGCTGTTTTCTGCTTGGGTGTCTGGATTATTAAGAAGGGAAGACTCTCAACCAATAGTAGCTCTTTTTCTTTCTGAGCTCGAAATTGATTTCAGACAAACAAGTGGAGCTCAGAACGAGAGCTTTGTTTTCTGATGATGCAGACCAGAACACGAGGCCCCAAATATTTCTCTTGAATGTTGACTAGTTTCCTTTTGCATATTTGCTAGTTTTATCTCAACTGGACATACATTAGAGTCCTCTGAGCAGAGGGAACCCAATTGAGAAAATCCCACCATAACATTGGGCTGTAGGCAAGTCTGCAGAACATTTTCTTAGTTAGTGATTGATGGGAGAGGGCCCAGCCCATTGTGGGTGGTTCTACCCCTGGGATGGTGGTCCTGGGTTCTATAAGAAGGCAGGCTTATAGGGCAAGTCATGAAGAGCAAACTAGTAGGCAGCACCATGGCCTCAGCATGAGTGCCTGCCCCCTGTCCTGGTTTCCTTCGGTGATGGACTGTAAATGTGGAAGCTCAAGTCAACTGTTCCTTTTCCTCCTGGTGTTTCATTGCAATTGCAGCAACAGTATCCCAAACTGAGACATTGCCTTAAGTCAATTCACACCCCTGTCAACTCACGCAAAGGAACACTTCTGGTCTCCTCCACGCAGATGGGCCATGCTATAAATGTCACCATACAGAGCAGGGCAAACCTTAACGCTCTTTCTTGGTAAAATGGCTACTATGGTCGGAACATGTTCTCCCAAAAGCATGTTGGAAACTCAGTGCCCAGTTCTACAGTCCTGAGAGCTCGGGGCAGGTAACGTGGTTAGGCCACCTGAGTTCTCTTGCCATGAGGGGACTGGGGTCTTTATCTTGGGAATTGGCTTTTTTTTTTAAATATTTATTTATTATAAATCTTTTTTAAAATATTTATTTATTATATATAAGTACACTGTAGCTGTCTTCAGACAAGCCAGAAGAGGGCATCAGATCACATTACAGATGGTTGTGAGCCACCATGTGGTTGCTGGGATTTGAACTCAGGACCTCTGGAAGAGCAGTCGGTACTCTTAACCTCTGAGCCATCTCTCCAGCCCCCCAGGGGTAAATCTTAATAAAAATGGGAATTTGCTAACATCCACTCTTCTGATCTCCCCTCCCCCCACGCCTTAGTCTGATTGCCACATCTAGGAACCTTTGGCAGATGCTGCCACCAACCCCCGCAGCTTTCAGAAGAGGAAGAAATAAATTTTTATTCTTTAAAAGTTATTTGATCTCAGGCTGGAAAGATAGCTCAGTGAATAAGCGTGATTGATGCTCAGACATGGGGATCTGAGTTCAAATCTCCAGTAGCCACATGGCAAAGCTAGAGTGGGCACATGATCATCTGAGAGCCCAGTCGGGTAGGGGTGGAAACAGGGTTTGCTGGCTACAAGGCCAGCTGCAGGCTCAGTGAGAGACTCCGTCCTGAGGGAATAAGACAGAGAGTGATGGGGTGGGACACCTGCCTTCCCCCTGAACCCCTCACTTGCACACCTACAACACATGTGTATACACAGGTTCAAAAAAGAAAATAGATGTAAAATGTTCCCAGTCTTTGGTAGTGGCAGGACAAAATGAATGAAGATAACTTGAATAAGACTTGTACTCTATGTTCGGCCTGACTTCCAGTGAATCTTATTTAGCTCACAAACTTTTTCTTAAAAAATATTTATTTATTTATCCATTTTATATGAGTGCACTGTAGCTGTCTTCAGAAACACACACCAGAAGAGGGCATTGGATCCCATTAGATGGTTGCGAGTCACCATGCTGTTGCTGGGAATTGAACTCAGGACCTTTGGGAGAGCAAACAGTGCTCTTAACCACTGAGTCATCTCTCTAGCCCTGTCCACAAACTTTTAAACATTTCTGTGTTTTTAATCTTTTTTTTTTTTTGAGAATTTCATACATGCAAACAATGTGTTTTGACCATAGTCATCACTAATTCCTGCCCTAACTCCTTCCAAACCACTCTCCTCTTCCTCCTCTCGCCTCCTCTTCCCTTTTCTGGGGGCCGGGGGACAGGGTTTCTCCATGTAGCCTGGCTTATCCTGGACCAGGCTGACTTGGCTGCCCTTGAACTTACAGATCCACTTTCAAGGGCTGGGATTAAAGATGAACACCACTAAGGCTCAGCCGCTCTTAACCTTTTAAAATGAACTATTTTTCCCTCAGCCAGACTGGAACACTGGGTCAAGCTGTGCACTGTGGTTAAAGGCAGGTTTCTGCTCCTCATGATGAGTAAGCTGGAAGGACTGGCTATCTGTTAGTTCTTCTTGGCTACAAACACATTTCACTGTGATTTTCAAGGTCAGTTCCAGTTTCTTAGGCCAAAGAGAGATATTAGGGTTTGGTAACTCAACAAATATGCTCAAATATGCTCACTCAAACCAAATAAGAAACAAGAACGACAAGCAGGTGAAGATTAAAAAAAGGTCAATAAATGCTGATTAAAATGGCGGAAGAGTGTGCCATCTGACCAGAGGCCCAGTAGGTGTGTGGATAGCTGTCCTTAAACAAATTAGCCACGGGCTCAGCAAAGTGACAAGCAGATCAGACAGTGGTCTGAGTGCTGGCCACTGCATATGAAAGAGACATTTTTTCCCATGCGGGGCTGAGCATGCTCAGTTCCTTCTCAAACTTCAGGCTGATAAAGTACGGCTCTCTTACATTTTTGGTTGTAAGCCCAGCTTTAACCATCAAGCCATCTCTCCAGCCCATCACTACTTTACCCAGGTGGAGAAGAAGGACCAGGGTCTTTCCCCACATCCTTCCGGTCACGTGTGAAAACTGCATAGTGTAGAGAGGGCCTGTAGTGAGTGCTTGTGAGTTATATTAGCACTAATAGCTACCACAGGGCTGGCTATGCTGTGCAGGGGAAACTAAGACTAAAAGTTACCTGGCCTAAAATGAACTAGGGAATTGTCACAGAATTTTGACATCTAGACTGTGATATTCTTCTATTTTTGTTTTGTCTTGAGATGAGGTTTTACGTAGCCTCGCCTGGTCTTAAGCACATTATGTAGCTGGGGATAACCTTGAACTCCTGACCCCCCTGCTTCTGCCTCCTAAATCCTGGGATTACAGATATGTGCTCTTCTAAGTAGACAGCAAACAATAATCACACGTCAATGTCTTTTCCCTACATATTCCTATGTGCTCATAGGGGAAACAAATAGAAATGCGTAAGTGTATTACAGTCACTTGATATGACTGGATAATAATATGTATTTTAAAATAAATGTCTGTGGAGTGCATAGCTGTAGAGGCCAAAGAAGGTAATTTACAAAATTATGTTCTGTGGAGGTTTAGGGATTCCCTCTGTTAACTGAAAGAAAAAAAAATGAAATAAAACTTAGAAGAAAATTAAAGAAGGGAGAGAATCACTTGATAGCCACTGGGGAAAATGTAGCTCATTAGATTCCGTTCCAAGTTTATGCGAATCTTGGTCATGCACCATAAAAAGATAGTAATTTTGAACCGCTCAGAAAATCACAGAGTCCATTTCCTGAGGCTTAAAGAGGGACACTCTTCATGGGGTACTGACTTTTAATACACTTTATAATTGGGAGAGATCTTCTATTTCTCTCTTCTCATTTCCTGCCTCTTGTCTTGTGTTCTTAAATTGAGGCCATTCCTTGGTCAGAACAGCGTGGTTCTGCGTGTTCAGTCTTCTGCCTTTTATCAAAACGTTGTCTGATTCTTTTCAGTTAATCAAAACCAGGAGAGAAAATTCCATGAATACAGATCTTTTACTTTTTTTCCCTACAAGGATCAGTCTCAGTGTGTGTATCTACAAGAGCACACATGTAAGGGTGTCGTGTGGCTGGGTGGGGCTGCAGGTGTTGCACTGAGACCCAGTGAGGAGCATTCATATGGGTCACTGGTGTGCCACATGAAGGACTTGTAAGAAATTATCAATGCAGTTGTCAACCAAGACCCTTGAAGAAGCAACTGTTTCATGGACCCTCCGGTAACATGCTGTGGCTTACTTGTGAAGGTTTGTTTCCTCAGCACGACACAATGTAGAATCATGTGGAGAGAAGTCTCTGTGAGGATTGTCTGGGTTGGGTTGACCTAGAGGGCATGCCTGTGAGGGATTTCCTTAGTTGGGTTGAATGAAGTGGGAGGACTCACTCGGCGTGTGGGAAACACCATGTGAGTGGCTGAATGCAAAGAGAGCGAGCTGACCACCAGCATGTGCACACAAATTCACGGTCTCTGCTTTCCACTGCAGATGTGAAGTGACTAACGAGTCCTTTCAAACTCTTCATGCTGGGACTTCCCAGCCATGATAAATGTTGATCTTGGGCTGTGAGCTCGAATGGACCCTTTTTCTTCTAACCTGCATTTGTCCCTGTAGTTTGTCATGGCAACCAGAAAGGTAGCTATGACAGCATCCGTGGCAGGATCCTAGGTAACAGGAATGAAGTTGGTAGACACAAATGGTTTTAGCACTGAACTTGTTTTGCTTTTCACTAAACATGAGAAACAATTAATATTTCACTAAATATGTGAGAGGAGACAGTCTGACTGTGATCCTTTTCTACTGAGTCTAAATTCGTCATGCTGAGATAAAGACTTAGAGTGTCCTTGTCAGACTGATTGGGCTGCACCGGCAGTTTCCCAGCCTGTGGCCGTGATAACCATTGAAGCACACGGTAGCTTCCTTTGAACGGTTATACTATCCACTGTTCTACTTTATGAGATTTCAGTTACCCGTTTCAATTACAGTTCCTGATACTACACTGCAGTGAGGAATTAGGGAATTATGAAAGGGGTATCCTCTACATGTAACCTTTATTACTATCACATTATAATTTTGCTGTATTTTATTACCAGTGGTTGTGTTAACTTTCTTGTTGCTGTGAGAGATTAGTTGACAGAAGCATATGAAGAGCTTTGTTTTGGCTCAAAATCCCTGAGGTTGCCGTCCATAATGCTGGGGAAGGCACGGTGGCTGGACCAGCTTGGTTTGTGGTGGGGAGAGTCTGCAGTACCTTTTGTTCTTGGTGGATCAGGAGGCCTGGAGATCTGGTTGGAACAGAAGCAGATCTCAACTCAAGGTCTGCAACCCGTGGTCCATTTCCACTAGCTAGAGCCAACATTATCTTAAAACAGTGCCCAGGCTGGAGGCCAGGTTTCAGTCACATGAGTTCCTGGAGGCACAGCTCACATTCCAGCCATACTGTTAATCACGTTACTCTCTTGAACAACTGTCCAGCTGTGGGTCTCTGTTTTTGTTCTCGAAACTTCAGAAAGAAGCTTCTTTAACGATGGCTTTGGTATTCCTGTGTTTAGTTTTTGTCTGGATGTCTATTGATGAGAATGGGGTACAGAAGTCACCCCACTGTCACTATGTGAACGATAGTGATTTAAGCTGTAGTCGTGTTCCTTTTATGAATGTGGGTGTGTTTGTGTTTGGTGTATAGATATTAAGAATTGCAGTGTTCTTTAGTGGATTTTTCCTTTGATGAGTATGCTGTGTCCTTCCCTATCTCTTTTGATTAGTTCTAGGTTGAAATCTATTTTGTCAGATATTAAAATGGCTACACTGGCTTGATTCTCAGGTCCATTTCTTTGGAATATCCCTTTCCATTCTTTTACCCTGAGGTGACATTTAATCTTGATGTTAAGGTGTATTTCTTGGATGTAGAAGGATGGGTCCTATTTTTTATTTTTATTTTTTTAATAAATTTTTATTGGATATTTTTTATTTACATTTCAAATGTTATCCCTGGTTTCCCATCCATAAGTCCATAACTGCCCTATCCCCTCCCCGCTCTCCCTTCTTCTATGAGGGCATTATCCCACCCATCACCCACCTCTTCCCGCCTCCCTGGCCTGACCTTCCCTTACACTGGGGGGGTTGAGTCTTGGCAGGACCAAGGGCTTCTTCTCCCATTGGCTCAACAAGACCATCCTCTGCTACATATGCAGCTGGAGCCATGGGTCTGTCCATGAGTACTCTTTGGATGGTGGTTTAGTCCCTGGGAGCTCTGTTCTCATGGGGTTTCAAACCCCTTCACCTCCTACAATACTTTCTCTAACTCCTCCAATGAAGACCCTGTTCTCAGTTCAATGATTGGCTGCGAGCATCCGCCTCTGTATTTGTCATGCTCTGGCAGAGCCTCTCAGGAGACAGCTACGTCAGGCTCTTGTCAGCATGCACTTTTTGGCATCAGCAATATTGTCTGGGGTTGGTGGCTGTGTATGTATGGACTTGATCCCCAGGTAGGGCAGTCTCTGGATGGCCTTTCCTTCAGTCTCTTCTCCAAACTTTGTCTCTGTATTTCCTCCTGTGAATATTTTTGTTCCCTTTTCTAAGAAGGACTGAAGCATCTGCACTTTGGTCTTCCTTCTTGAATTTCATGTGGTCTGTGGATTGTATCTTCAGTAATCTGAGCTTTGGTGCTAATATCTACTCATCAGTGAGTGCATATCATGTGTGTTCTTTTGTGATTAGGTTACCTCACTCAGGATGTTATTTTCTAGTTCCATCCATTTGCCTGTGAATTTTGGGTCCTGTGTTTTTAATTCAAACTGTTAGTCTGTGTCTTCTTTTTTTTTTGTTTTTGTTTTTTTGTTTTTTTGTTTTTTTGTTTTTTGTTTTGAGACAGGGTGTCTTTACATAGTCCCAGTTGTCTTGGAACTTGCTTTGTAGAACAGGCTGGCCTCAAACTCACAGAGATCTGCCTGCCTCTGCCTCTGGAGCCCCTTGCAGCTTTTAATATTCTTCCTTAGTCCTGTATGCTTAGTATTTTGATTATTAGGCATCATGGGGAGTGTGGTGGTTTGAATATGTTTGGCCCAGGGATAAGAGAGAAGCTGGATACTGGGCTGGAGAGATGGCTCAGCGGTTAAGAGCACTGGCTGCTCTTTCAGATAGCTGTGACATCCTGTGATGGCTACGAAGAGCTCTATGACAGCTTTGGCTGCCCCAGTGGGACCTACAACAGATTTGACAACTGTAGTAGGCTCTGGGACAGCTTTGACTACTGCGGTGGGTTCCATGGCAGCCTCTGATAGTTACAGTGATCTCTATGACAGCTTGGAAAACTATAGTGAGCTTTTATGACATCCTTTGATGTCTATAGTGGGCTCTTATGACAGATTTTAACAAATACAAGTGGGCTGTGTGACAGGCTCTGATGACTACAGTGGGCTCTCAGACACCTTTTTATGAAAACTGGATACCATTACAGTTATGAGGACTATCTCTCTCTCTCTCTCTCTCTCTCTCTCTCTCTCTCTCTCTCTCTCTCACACACACACACACACACACACACACACACACGGAATCTATAATGACCTTTGATGTCTGCAGTTGGCCCTGGGATAGCTTTGCCTGCTATACCAAGTGCCATGACAGGATTTTATGGCTACAGTGGACAGGCAACAGCTTTTAATTAGTAGAGTAGGCTTCATGACAGTTTCTGGATGCTACAATGGGTTCTAAGACAGCGTTGACCCTGACAGTTGGCTTCGGAATATCCTGTGATGCCTACCTTGTGATATGATGGCTTATGATTGCTATAGTAGGCTCCATGGCAGCCTTTGATGTCACATTGGGATCTATGACACTTTTTGACTGCTAGGATGGATTTCTGACAGATTGTGATTGCTGCAGAGGGCTCCATGGTCACTCTTGCTGTTTATAGTAGTCTCTATGACAAATTTTGCTGGCCCTGTGGGGTCTATAACAGCTTTTGACTGCTACAGTGGGCTTTATGATATATTTTAATATCAACCGTGAGCTATACAACATTCTGCAATGGCTACAGTGGGTTCTGACAGCTATTGATGGCTACAGTGGACTCCATGAGAGCTTTTATTGGCTATAGTCTCCTCCATGACAGAATTGACAATCACATTGGTCTCTCAGATAGGCTTTCATGGCTATGGTGAACTCTGTAAGAGCTTTGGACTGCTACTGTGGCCTCCATGACAGGCAGATGTTGATGTCAACATTGGGATGGATGACAGCTTATAAGGCAATATAGGGCTCTAGGAAAGATGTAAATTATAGACTTTTGTGGCTATAGTGGGCTTGATGACAGTTTTAATAGCTACTGTGGGCTGTATGACAGCTTTTGATACCTACAATAGGCCTTCTGAGAACTTCCGACGCGCATACCAGGTTCTATGACAGGTTTTTAAAGCTAAAGCAGGATCCTGACAGGCGTTTACAATTACAGTGGGACCTATAACAGTGTTTAATGGCTACAGTCAGCTCTATGGCAACTTTGATTGCTACAGTGGGCCCTGTCACAACCTTTGATTGCTATAGAAGGCTCTGTGACAGGGTTTGGTAGTTATAGCAGGATCTATTATAGGTTTTGACAACTATATTGGACTCTAAGACAGTTTTTGAGGACTACAGTAGACTCCTTGACAGAGCTACAGAGTGCTCTGTGACAACTTTTGACTCCTATCAAGTGCTTTATGACAGTTTTAGTGGTCACCATGGGCTCTACAATGGCTTTTTAATGGCTACAGTGGACTCTATGACAGTTTGTGATGGCCACAGTGGGCTTTACAGTGATTGCCTTTAACTGCTAGCATGGTTAATATTTGTGGTAAAATCTGTTTATTTTCATTGGACTGGTTGTCACTGGGCTTGTTTATTTTTGGTGGTTTGGTAAATGAGATAAACAGACTTAAGCATCATGTGTTGACCATGCCTCATAGATGAGCAAATCCGAGGTCACCTCATTCATAGGTAGAAAAAGCAAGGAGCAGGAATTTTGTGACTCTTACAGTGACAGGGACAGGGGACAGGACTTCCCCTTTATCCGTTGGCAAATTTTCACCTTATGAACATTAATTAAGAAGATATGTTTGCACTGCACTGTCTCTGTACAAATGCATGTGAGAAGGGCCGTGGCGGGAACTGTTCACCATGGGCCACTCCAGTATGCCATCCAACAAGTACCTTCAAAAGGGGTTAGAACAGTGTCTTAGTTAGGGTTTTACTGCTGTGAGCAGACACCATGACTAAGGCAACTCTTGTAAGGACACCATTTAATTGGGGCTGGCTTACAGGTTCAGAAGCTCAGTCCATTATCATCAAGGGGGGATACATGGCAGCATCCAGGCAGAGATGAGAGTTCTATATCTTCATCTGAAGGCTTCCAGTGGAAGACTGACTTCCAGGCAGCTAGGGTGAAGGTCTTAAGGCCACGCCCACAGTGACACACTTACTCCAACAAGGCCACACCTCCCGATAGTGCCACTCCCTGGGCTAAGCATACACAAACCATAACAAACAGCCACTTAAAAACAGTTTCTATTGAAATCACAACAGCCATTTGGACTCAGCCTGGGTCAGTACAAACGTTTCTTATCACACTCAGAAGAAAAGAAATGATTAAAATACTTTTGACCAAAATGTCCCTTGGTACTGTATGAGTAATTTTCAGTTTAGCATAAAGACACGAGTTATGAGGTCTGACCTGATCAAGGGGGAGACTTCCTCACTGCTGAATTCAGCACAGAGGCTGTTCATACAGGCCACACAAGATAGTTCTCTTCGAGATTTGTGGGAACTTTGATCTCACAAAAATCCAACAAGACTCTGCTCTGCAGCCTCTGAGACTAGCCCCTGGAACTTAGAGGACTAGCCCAAGACAAGATGTGAATTGTCAGCTCCAGTACCGAACGGGTAAATCCCTGAGATCTGCTCTTTCACTTGAGCAACAGTTGGCACACTATCCCTTGGAGTCACTTCAAATCTCTTGGAAGCCATTGATTTAGAAATCAGACACAGTTGGACAGAACTATGGAATGTCATGTCACAGAGGGGACCTAGGTGTAGCCTGGCTTCTGGATGCATCGCATATCACTATTGAAGTCACTCTACAGAGTTGCTGAAGTCTTTCAAGGTGGCTTAGAGGAAGGACCAGAAACCACCGCACACCCCTCACGAAGGGCTGATGTCCAGAGAGCAGAGACTTCTCTTCCGACACAAATTCGTTTGGTCTCTAAAATGATTATGAACAATAAGAACTATAAAGGTTGAATTGCTCTCTTCCATGTCACTTAAAAAAGATCTTCCAAGTGTGAACATTCTAGAAGCAAAGGACTTATTGTTAAGACATAATGGTGTCTGTTCACAGCAGTAAAATAAGAAAGTGTTGGTCAGAAATTGATAGATAAGAACATAGGAACGGAGTTGAAGGAGGCAGGTAGTAAGCCCATTAGTAGAGACTTTAGTGGGGAGACTACAAGAAAGAACACTGGAAGGACTTCCTAACATTATTGTCAAAGCCATAAGAGATTTAATAACTACTTTAAAAGTATTTAAATATTTATTGGGTATGTATTGTACATGTGTGCAGAAATCAAAGGACAACTCTTGGGAGTTGGTTCTTTCAAACATGCATCAAACTCAGGTCATCAGGCTTGGTGGCAAGGACATTTTCCCACTGAACCCATTCACTGACCCTCAGGAATCCTTTTTTCTTTTTTGCTTCTGTTTTCTTTTTTTCTTTTTCCACGCAGGTTTTCACTATGTAGTGCTGGCCGTCCTAGACCTCACTCTGTAGACCAGGCTGGTCTCAATTTCAGAGATCTGCCTGCCTCTGCCTCCCAAGTGCTGGGACCAAAGGAGAGCTCAACTGTCAAGCCTTAATAACTACTTTTTATAAAATAAAAGCAATTAGGGCCTTTTAATATTAAAAACATAGCAGGCTTGTGTGCTAATTTATAGGCTCAAAATCAGTGAAAGTTGATTGGATGGATTACCTAACTCTTCATTTGGGATACTCCCTTTTCCTGGGCTTGCTAAGCTGCAAAAGATCCAAGCCTTTACATAAATGATGGATGGCATTGTATTAAATGAGAAGGCTGTTACGATGACCCAGTGAGTAAAGACATTTGCCAGTGAGCCTGGGACCTGAGTTCAATCCTGAGGACACATGTGGAGGAGGGAGAGAATTCTCTTCCCAGAGTTGCTCCCTGACCCCTGCATGTGCATGTGTATGCACTGGCAGCTCACAGAAGGAGTTCTCAAATTGTGAGCAAGAGGCCCCTTTGTGCTGCTACGAAGACCGACAAAGCACCCATGCACAGATCAGAGCACAGTGAATGGAATTTGCAGGGAGGCCAGAGGAAGATGGCTAAAAACTCAATCACCTGCTCACTGAAGGAGAAGGGAACTGGAGTTTCACTTTGCCTGTTGTGTAGGCTAGCTCCAGGCACGCTCTTTGCTGTGAATCCAGCAAGGGCGAGCACTGCAGCAGTCAGTACGGCCAGGGGGTCTTGATAATTTTGTATTTAGGTCTCCTTATAAACAAACAAACAAAAACAAACAAACACTATATCTGATAAATACTAACCTATCTCTCTTTTTAAAAAAATAACATTTGGGTTTTATTTTTGGAAAATTTATACACTTATGTAATGTATTTCAAGCATATCCATCCACTGCCTCCTCCACCCACCTTGGTAACCCCCTGTGGGATGATGTCATACAGGTGAGGCAGGTACAAGATAGAAGAAGGCCTGTCATTGGATGAGAAGGAAGGATGGGCGGGAGAAAAGTCTGAGGGAAGAAGAGGAGACTGGAATGGAAAGGAGGGGAGAGTGGAGGACACTGGAGGAGAAGCCACCGAGAGAACATGGAGGCTGACGTTAAGATTCCACTCTGTATTTACAGGTTGTTATGAATGTTCTTAGGGGATGGATGTGTACAGGGCTTTGTATGTTTAGATGGGCAATTATATCTTATCAATTGAATCAGAGGTTATCGTGTTGTGTGTTCTTTCATGGGGTGATTTTAGTTTGGGAGAGTGTATGGAGGCAGAGACATTGGGCCGCCACAGAGTTGGGATGTGTGTTTATCTTGGGGCACTGCAGTGCCAGATCTGGTTGGGGTAAAAGAAAACCATTTTTTATAATTTTGCAGCAACAACCCCTCTCCCCCATTTCCCCACTAACTTCAAGCCCTCATATTTTATTGCCATTCATAACCTCCTGGGTTCAATTAGTGCTTCCTTGATGGGCGTGGAGCCACCCCCTGGTGTGTGGGCAACCTAGGAGCAGCCACATTCTCAAAGGAAAGTGTCTCCGACTATCTTTCCATTCCTATGAA